>NW_014009897.1:0-4403 GCF_000611645.1 Monoraphidium neglectum
GGGCAGAACCCGACGGGGAGGCGCTGGCCGTTGTAGGTGGCGCGGGCGTTAGCAGCCGCCTCCTGCTGTGGCCCAGAGTCCGGATCGGCGGCGGCGGTCGCGGTGACGTCAGAGGGCACCTCCTCCAGGGCCACGGTGCAGCCGGCGACCCCCTCGTCCTCAAAAGGCCCCTCGTCATAGTCGTACGCAGGGGCGGCCGCGTAGCTAGCCACGCCTGGCTGCTCGTCATCGCTCGACGTGGCGCCGTCGGCTGCTGCGTTGGCCCTCGCTGCTTGCGGGCACTCGCGGGCAAGGTGCCCGGGCTGCTGGCACCGGAAGCACACGCGATCCGACGCCTGGCCTGCAGGGCGAGCGGCACGCGTGGACGCGCGCTGAACGGCCGCTCCCGTTGGTGCCGCGACAGCGGGCGGCGGGGCGGGGCCGGCGCCGGCCGCCGCCGCAAGAATCCCGTTCAGGCGCTGGCGGTTTGCCGGCACTGCCGCAGCCGCGGCCAGGGCCGCCAGAGCGGCCGCCACCGCGTCAGTGGCGGGGTCCTCGCTGTCGTCCTCTTCCGCGAGCGTGGCGGCGGCTGCCGCCGGGGCCGGGCGAAGGCCGCGCAGGCGCCGGGAGACGGCGGTCGCGGCGGGCTCAGGCTCCTGCTGGGTGCGCTTGCCACTCTCGGGGAGGCGGGCAAGGTAAGCGTCCCATGCCTCATCCAGGATGTGCTTGGCCTCTGTCTCGAGCGCGTACAGCATGGCGGCGTGGCTATTGCCGGTCGCCACGCGCCCGCTCATGTGCATCTGCCGGATCAGGCGCCAGTCCTGGTTGAGGTGCTCGTGCAGCATGGCGCTGATGAGGTTGAGCATCTCCGTCACTGAAACGCGGGACTGGACGCGGTGGTCACGGGCGAGCATCATGAACCGTTCCAGGGCCTCGCTGGGCGGCTCGTTCCTGTCCACTTTCGAGCACGTGAGGGAATCCTTCCCCTGGCGCATAGCGCGCAGGACGGCCACATCGCGCTCGGGCTGCTTGTCGTACAGGTGCGAACGCACGCTGTAGGCGATGACAGCCCCGACCTGGTCCGCCTGGCCGGGGTGCAAGTAAACGCCCGCGAAGCGCTGGCGCGGGGGGAGCGCGTACATGAGGTCGCCCGTGATGAGGGGCATGTGCCCGCTCACGTGCGTCTGATCGTCGCCCTCGAAGCAGGTGAGCGCATGCTGCAACGCCCCGCCGACTGTGGACGGGCGGTTCTGCACCTGAGTGCTCACATACGTCTGAAGGGCGGTGAGGAGTTTGCGCAACTCATACCCGTACATGTTCAGACGCAGGTGGGGCTGATGGGCCTTCAGGCCCTGGTTGTGGGAGGCTGGCTGCACTGCCGGGTCGAAGCCCGGGGGGTGCGCAATCTCCCCCTCTGTCCACGGGAAGTTGGGGTCCGGACGCCATTCGCGGGGCGGCGGCCGGTCATGACCGAAGGCGGCGGCCGCGGTCATCCAGTGGGTGCGGGCCTGGGACATGCCAGGCGGGGCCGCGCAGCCGCCGCTGAGGCCCGGCTCCGCCAGGGGTGGGCCCCCGCTGGCCGAGCCAAACGGCCGCCACGGCTCGTGCTGCTGCTGCTGCCGCTGATGCGGCTGTTGCTCCCGAGGGTGGGGCTCTGAGGTGTGCGGCGGGCCATACGGCCTACCACTGCTGCTGCTGCTGCCTCCCTGCGGGAAGCCGGGGCCAAAGCCACCCTGCGGCCGCGTCGCGACGCGTAGGAGGCCGCGGGCGGCGGCGCGTGGGCTAGCGTCGCTGCCTGCAAGTAGCTGCGACGTGGTGATGGACTCGCCGTTCTCGCGCCGCGGGCGCTGCGCCGCGGCTCGCGCGAGGCTTACGGGGCTAGGGGCAGGGGCGTCGGCACCGAGGGCACCCCCAGCTTCGGCGGCAGCACGACGCCGCGCGGCAATGGCCTGCACCATGGTGGCGCGCTGGGCGTCGAGGCTGGGCGCCGGGGCGCCCGCGGGTGCTGCCCGTTGCGATGTCGGGGTGCTTGCCAGCGAGCGCCGCTGCTCAAGCGTGCTCACGCGCAGGTCTAGCTCGAGGAGGTCCTCGCGGATGCGCTGCAGGTCCCTGCTGGTGTCGCCCCGGAATGATCTCATCTCATCTCGCATCTGCCGCATTATGATGCTCAGCTCAGCAAGGGGATCGGGCCGGGCGCGAGTCTGCCCAGCAGACTGAGAGGCGGTGGGGGACGACGCCGCGGCTGCACCCTGGTGAGGAGACAGGAAGGTGTCTGACCCGCTGCCATCCGCGCCCAACGCAACGCCTGTGACCGCGGGAGCCGCTGGCGGCGCGTCCGGGGGGCCGTCACCCGTCATCAGCGCTACTGTGGCAGCAGGGCTGGCCGGGGCACTGTAGGACTGCTGCACACGGCGTGGCCTGGTTAAATAGGTACCTAAGATGCTAGATGGCACTTCTCTACCCAGCTGGCGGGCTGCTGCTCGCGTGAGGGGCCTGCCGCCCGCACGCACTGACTGTTCAGATCCCTCCGTCGTGACAGAGACAGGTGTCAAGGTGGTGTATACTTATTTACCCAGATAAAAACAGAACTCAACAAATGGCAACCAAGGCGATGCACGGAGCAAACGCACCAAAGGGGAACAACAAAACCACCAAACGTGTGTGATACCAAGGCACTGGCTACTAATAAGCTAGAAGGTAACGTAGGCGGGAACTTATGCTGCTTTTACCGAGCAGCGGCGGGCACACAAGGCGCACGGCCCCTCACTCAACCGGACTGGGCGGCGAGCGAGAGCAAACGCGGGGCACCGCTAAAGCGCGGCGCCGCGCGCGGGGGCGAGTGACCTCTACTGTGCGCTCGGCGGGGCTGCGGCCTCGCCGTTCTGCTGAGTGTAAGCGCCAGTCGCCAGGGCCTCCGCCTCCTCGGAGCTCATGCCCCGCTCCACCAGCGCCCTCCCGAGCGCCTGCACAGCCGCGTTCGCCTTGCACAGCTCCGCGGCCCTGGCCTTCACCTGCTCCTGGATCCCATTGGCTGCAGCCTGCGCCTCTGCCACAGCGCGCTGCTGCTGGGCCAGCTCTGCTGCACCAGCCTTAACCTGCTCCTGCAGCCCCGCGATGGCGGCGTGCGCTGCCGCCGTGGCTTGCTGCTGCTGAGCCAGCTGCTGCTGTGCCGCCGCGCACTGCTGCTGCGCCGCTGCAAACTGCTGTGAGGACTCCTGGAGGCGGCGGCCCTGCTGCAGCAGGTCGGGCGCGGCCTCGTTAACGCCGTGCTGTACCAGCAGCGCGCTGGCCGCCGCGAGCTGCGCGCTGAGCGCGGCGTGCGTGGCGCCGGACTCCGCCAGGAGCGCCTTGAGCTCGCTGATCTCGTTGTCGCGCCGCCTCACGCGCGCGCGCTCCTCCTCGGTGTCGGACGGGTGCCACCCGTTGAAAAACGCCACCGCGTCGCTCAGCTTGGCCGCCTCGGGGCAGCCCTCCGCCTGCCCGCCGGAGAGGAGCTCTGCGGCGGCGAGGAGGATGGTGCCCTTAAGCATGCTGCGCAGCGCGCCGGCCCCCTCACCGCCGACGCTAAAGCGGGCCACAGCCGCGGCCGACTGCTGCTGGCGGTCGCTCGGCTGCGTAGAGACCGGCTCCCCGGCCTGCTGCGCGGCCTTGGCTGCGTCGGCTATGACCCTCTGCTGCGCCCAGTCGGCCACACGGTACAGCATGTTGCCGGCGTCCTGGAGGCAGCCGGTACGGCCGGAGAGGCCGCAGTCGGTGAAGATACCGTGCAGCTGGAGGATCACCACCGACGAGAAGCGGGTCGCCTCCGCCTGGGTGAGCTGGTCGGGGGAGGAGTCCTCGCCCGGCAGCCGCATGGCCCGGAACGGGGCCGTCGCCGTCAGCTCGAAGGTGCTTGCGAGCGCGTTGCAGGCGGCGTTGGCCGCGTTGAAGGCGGCCGACACGGCGGCCGTGCGGGCCTCCGCGTCGCGCTGGGCGGCTCGCGCCTGCTGGGCCTCCGCGAAGGCGGCAGCGGCGTCTTCCGGGCTCAGGTTGGGGTCCAGGTAAACACCAGCCGCCTCAGGAGCGCGCCCTCTGCGGCCGCCGCCCCGGCCATTGTGGCGACCCCCCGGGTAGGGGGAGTAGCGAGGTCCGTTTTGGCCGTACATGAAGCCGAAGGGTTGCAACAGAGCAGGGATTGGGTGCACCCTGTCTCTGTGGGGTTGAATATGAGCGTCTTACTTCGAAGCACGGATTGGGTGCACCGTGTCTTCGTTGCGCCGCGTCTTACTTCGAGGCACGGATTGGGTGCACCGTGTCCCCGTTGCGCTATTAACTAGGTGGCGGTGGTGGCCTTGGCGTGGCGGTCGCCGCAGTCGGCTCCTGTCTTGGCAGTGGGGAGAAGAACGGATGATGTAAAGCTCGTGAGAGGGTGAGATGGAAAGGGG
>NW_014009897.1:4720-5399 GCF_000611645.1 Monoraphidium neglectum
AGCTGCCGAATGGGTGGCTGGCCACAGCCCTAGCCACACCCTCAAGTCTACTACCCTTGGATGCACCCGCTGCTTGCTGGCAGCGGCACACTCAAGGTCCTAAACTGCTCAGTAACTGCAACACGGCCAGTCAAGGCAGCGCTGCAAGCCTGAGCGGTTCACCCCACGACCGACCTTGATCACACAGCCAGTCGTTCGTGGGCCCCTCACTGACGCTTGGTCCGAGAGCTGCTTTGATCACACAGCCCACAGGTCCCAGACGAATAGCCAGTCCTACAGCGAGCAGCGCTCGCACTGCCTTCCAGATCGAACAGAGACTCGGTTGGCCCTAAAGCGTTACACACACCACTGAAGATAAAGGGGGTTGTATGCACACTCGAAGACCAGCGGAAACAAGCAAGCAAGCAGGTTAAACGCGTTCGAGGCGGAACTCGAACGCCGCCACAAGCTGACATGCTGCCACCCCCACTTGTCTTCCCCACCAAATATACAGATAAAGCACACCAACCATCACACCACCTCGCTGCCCTGCCGCGCCCGACCCCCAGTCACCCACCGCCGCTCATGCCAGGCGACACTTTACCACCCTCGCTGGGTGGCTGGTGTCACCGGCCCTCGTCAGCCTTAAGGCGGCGGGTGCCGCGACCGTTCTGCGGCAGGGGCACTCCTGCGGCGTGAC
>NW_014009897.1:6089-6777 GCF_000611645.1 Monoraphidium neglectum
AGCTGTCGCGTAATAAACGGTCACCTGCTGGAAAGTGACCAACCCAGCCAGGAGGGGGACAAGCCTCCTGGCTCTTATGTCAGTGTCGCCTAGACAGTGCTGCTGGCCAGCGGCTCGACGCTGAGGCGCTCCCCCCCCTGGGGTGGCCTGCGGAGCCGCGGCACGGCCGGAGAACAGATGTGTTCAGATCAGATCAATCCAAGGTTGCTGCTCGACGCCACACTCCCCCCCTTGCGAGGGGAGCAGGTGCTCCGCAAGCAACTACACAGGCGCGAGGGAGCAGCGCCCTGGGTCAGCCATCCCCAAGCCTCAAAGGATCGCGGCCCAGGGACCGTGCGCCCTGACTGAACGGGCCGCGACAGCGGGCGAGGAAAACAGTATCAGCCACACCGCTGGGGAGCTACCCACAGCGTCCGCGTGGACGTGGACAAATGCGAGGCGCTGCAGGCGCTTGGCCTGTAGCAGCCATGAGCGGCGAGGTTCTGGGGCCCCGCACAAGTAGCTGAGAGGGACGAGGCAGCAAACCATGCGCGCCGCGTGACGGGCAAGCAGAGGCAAAGCCAAGTCCAGCAGCTCAGGCCACGGGGCGGTCACCACCGCCTCAAGGGGGGCGCCTGCGCGCAGGGACTGGTAGAAGGAGTCGTCCAGAGCATTGTGAGAATGGGGTGGCTGCCGCGTGCCCACCACC
>NW_014009896.1:0-2798 GCF_000611645.1 Monoraphidium neglectum
CCCCAAGGCTGCTTGACGGCCTGCCCAACGACGCCTTCAGCGTGGACAACGCCCTCATCACCTCCAGGGCCCGCCGCTGGCCCCTCATGATAGACCCCCAAGGCCAGGCCAACAGGTGCGGGTCAGGTTTTAGGGTTTAGGGTGGCAGGCGCGCGGGGGATGTTGCCAGGGTTTTGGCGCTCACGGTTGGCGGCCGTGCATGCAGAGGACCCAGCGGGGTTGCCCGGCCATGCTGCCGCAGCTGAGGCCGAGGCGTGGGGTGACTGAGCTGGGCAAGAGCAGGGGTGCTGTGGCGCGGGCGGCCACGTTTAGTATGTTGGGGTGGCCGTTCCCTCCGTAATCTACACAACACAACGAGAGGGATCCAGTGCTTGGTTGATTCATACTGATAGTTTTGCATGCTGCTGGGTTTTGAGGTTGTATACACCCAGCACCCACACCACACCACACCACACCACCCCACACCACCCCACACCACCCCAACCCCCAAATCAAAGGTGGGTGAAGAACATGGAGCGCAAGTCCCAGCTGGAGGTGATGAAGCTCACAGACGCGGACTACATGAGGCGCATGGAGAACGCAGTCCAGGTGCGCGCAAGAAGTCCATCGGCAATCCGGGGGTTCATGACGGTGCATGGCATTTACCGCATAGTCCGGGGGCTCGCACGCAAGAGGCAGGTCCTGCCTCCTGCACAGGCACGTTTGCTAAAGCCCGTTGCCATCCCAGCAAATCGAGCAACAAGCAGCTCGTAGACAACCGTCGAAGAAGACCCAATGCCTTCTGGCCAACCCTCCACTGGCCCCAGTTTGGCTACCCTGTCCTGCTTGAGGGCGTGGCCGAGGAGCTGGACGCCAGCTTGGAGCCACTGCTGCTGAGGGACACCTTCAAGCAGGTGGGGCGGCGGCCCTGGGCCTGCATCAGGGTTCAGGTGCAGGGTTGAGGCGCTGGGCCTGCACCAGCACCCAGACCCCAGCGGCGCTTAGGGCCATCACTGCGCGCTGTACGTTCAGATCGATCTGGAACCCAGTGCTTGCAAATGGCTGCCGTATGCGGCCCTCCTCTGCGCCTGAGAACAAGATGGGTGCATTTTGACCCCGACATGCGCACCTCTGTCATGACTTTTATGATCTCCTGTTCCTGTTCCTGTTCCTCATTCTGCTTTTGGAAATTCAAACGGAAAAGCAACCATAAACAAATCCGCGAACAGGGTGGCGTCACCTGCATCCGCCTGGGTGACTCTGTCCTGGAGTACAGCCCCTCGTTCAGGCTGTACCTCACGACTAAGCTCAGGAACCCTCACTACCTCCCAGAGGTCGCTGTAAAGGTGAGCGGGAAGTTCCCCGTGAATTATGCGCTTCCGCTCGTGCGGCTTACCGCTTTGCAAAATGAACAAACTGCAGTGCGGCGCGGGGCCGTATTTTGGGGGGCCTTGTTTCATATGCCTGCACCTGCCCTGTGTGGGCACGCCAGTAAAGCTGTGGCTCCCCTTTCTGGCTGTCTCCCAATGTGCCAACCCAGGTGACCCTCCTCAACTTCAGCATCACCCGAGGCGGCCTGGAAGACCAGGTGTGGCAGGCGCTAGTGGGGTGCGCGTTTGGTTGTCGAGCGTGAGCACAATTTATACACACAACGCGTTTTTAGTACACGTATTATGTGTCACACACATATAACCACTCCCGTGCTGCCCCACCCAGGTGTTGGGCCTGGTGGTGGCGCGCGAGCGCCCCGAGCTGGAGGAGGACAAGGCGCGGCTCACGGTGCAGGGCGCGGAGAACGCACGCCAGCTGGCAGAGATCGAGGTGCGACAGGGGCGGGTCTGTTTGCCTATTTTGGGGACAAAGTTTTGGGAGTTGATTGGCAAACCGGCTTCTGAAGAAGGAGGCTTGTCGCTTGATTGAAGCAGGCGAACTTGGGGTGTGGCAGCATGGTGATTATAATTCTTGCAAGATTCTGGAGCTGTGAAGCAATGGCATTTGAGCTTCAGTACTGTTTGCGCTTTTGCCTTGCCGGCTCATCCAGCTTCGTCTTGCACGTGCCCAGGGAAGAGCGGCAATTAGCAGTCAGGGGATGGGGGTGGGAAGAGGGCGAGGAGGAGGAGCGCCATATGGCCCACGTAGCATATCCACCCGCTCATGCACTCTTGCTGCCGCCCCCCCCACCTCCACCCATCTCTACACATACACCCGCCCTCCAACCCCCAGGACCGCATCATCGCCGTGCTGTCGGCGTCGCAAGGCGACATCCTGGAGGTGAGCGGCGGGGCGGGATGCGGGGGATTGGGCAGGAGGCAAGGCGCCCCTGGCATTCCAGATGATTGTTGTTACGAGATGTGGCGTCCGGAGCACCCGCCCTCGCACCCCGCCACGTCAGCGTGTACGCGCTGCCATAAGCTCTGTCCCTGTCGTCCAGCATTCGACGAGAAATGCCACCTGTAGTGTCTGACGCGCGTGCTGGCGCCAACACCCGGCCTCAGGACGAGACCGCCATTGACGTAATCAGCAGCTCCAAGGCCCTGGCCAACGACGTGGCCGCAAAGCAGGCGGCGGCCGAGAAGACGGCCCGCAAGATAGATGAGGCCCGCGCCGGTGAGTCACCCGCCCACATGCCTGCCGGCGCGGCCCGTGGCGCTGGCCGCGCGCGTCGTTGCCTGGGCCAAGCAAGGCGGCCGTGCTGCTTTATTTGGAACGTGCGTTGCCGGTTGTGCATCATACCATGTTGCATTGCTCAAGGACACTGCACTCACATAGCGTGGTGTGGCTGCTCTAGGGGCGGGTTCTGATGGCCCCCACGGCGTTTT
>NW_014009896.1:3143-6111 GCF_000611645.1 Monoraphidium neglectum
GGGTGTTCCGTCTTTGCAAGACCCACCTGCCGCAACACAGGCCAAAACGGCAGGCAACCCCATCCAAGTTGTTTTTGCGCAATGACTTGACAAAACAACCGCCTCCTCCACCTCCCACATGTCCCAGGCTACGTCCCCGTTGCCCAGCTGGTGGCGGCGCTGTTTTTCGTGACGTCAGAGCTGGGGGCGGTGGAGCCGATGTACCAGTACAGCCTGGCCTGGCACCTCGACCTCTTCGCAGACAGGTGGGTTTGACCGGGGTTTGACCGTGCTGTTGACACAGTAGTTCTTCACCTGGCTTGACCTTTCTTCGGGTCACAGGCAACATGGGTACATATGGCATTGCAATGCACGCATCCAGCTGAAGGGCGTTGGACGGCGTTCATGATTCATAGTCCTCAGAATATTCATACTGAAAGTAGGAATTATATCCTATCGCCCCCTGCTGCCGTGTCGCCTCCCTGCAGCATCACCAAGGCGGACCGGGCGCCGGCCGGCCGCGACGCCCTGACTAAGCGCATCGAGGCCCTGTGCCGGCACTTCCAGGGGTCCCTGTACGTCCAGGTCTGCAGGTGAGAACTTCACGCCGGGAACTTTGCTGCAGGAGCTCCTGGCAGCCCGCGGCGGGATGGTTGCAGGTTACCACAGCCGCAACTGCCATTGGTGGCACTGGTAATTGCGAGGACTTGAGGGCCTATGTATGCAAGCATGGGGTAATGCTCTCCTGCTTCCGGCCCCCTGGCAAGGCCCCGAGCACGAACACCCAAAGGTACGCACGCATCCATTGTGCTCGCAATCATTCCTCTGTTGTGCCCCAACCTAAACCATCGCTGGCCTGCACGCGCCCCACCTGCCCAGATCCCTGTTTGAAAAGGACAAGCTTCTCTTCAGCTTCCTCATGGCCGTCCACGTGCGCGCCCACATCCATAAGGCGCTGGACATGGGGCAGCTGAGGTGGCTACTCACGGGCGGCGTCAGCGACGGCGGGGCACAGCCCAAGAACCCTGCGGTGAGGGCGCACAGCACGCGTGGTTCCGCCGCGTCTGCGTCTGCGGTGCTCTGTGAGAGCTTGCCAATGAGGCCTAATCTCTTTGTGCCATAGCTGTAGCTACTGCTGCTGTTTTGAATCCAACCCACAAGGCCCCACAGGATGGCTGGCATCAAGTGGACGCTGCGGGCGGAAGGTCTCATCTTGTGATTGCCCCTTCCCTACTCAACACTCATACACCCCCGACACACCCAGTCGTGGCTGTCTGAGAAAAGCTGGGGGGAGGCGCTGAGGCTGGAGGCGGCCTACCCAGATGCCTTTGGGGGCCTAGCCGAGGCGCTGGCGCGGGAGCAAGACAAGTTCAAGGCGCGTCACGATGGGGCGGCTGCGGCACCGGGGTTCAGAGTGGAAACCAGGGGGATCTTTGGGCGACTGGGTGTCCCTAAATGCTGACTCAGCATGCAAGGCTCATCGAGCCTGCGACCCGCTTGCCCTCACCACCTATGGGAGGGCGGCAGCATGAAGGACGACACTGATGGCACACAGAAAACGCAACAACAAACTTGTGTGCCAATGCATGTGCAATCGTGCAGGCGGTGTTCGACGCGGCCGACCCCCTGGTGGCGCCGTTCCCCGCCCCCTGGGGCGCGGGCCTCGACCCCCTTCAGCGCCTCATGCTGCTGCGGTGCGAAGGGCTCCCGGACGCAGCCGCCCAGCCGTCCCAACCGCTTCCGTGACGCGCGGGCCTCCTAGCCATTCGCAGAATCGCCCTTGAGCACCGGCCAGCTCAACAAACGCCGCGCCCGCCGCCAGCCTAGTATATGCTTGTGCCAAGTGCGTTGATACAGACGGCCGGCCAGCCCGCCCCGAGGTCTGCACCCAATTTTGCGCAGACGTGTGCCCTCCGTCTCTGACGGAGAGGTTCTCTTTTTGTGTTCACCAACCCATACCGAAACTCAATTTCTGCAGGGTGCTGCGGCCCGACAAGCTGGTGACTGGTATCCACGGCTTTGTCGCGTCCACCCTAGGCCAATCTTACGTCGAGCCGCCGCCGTTCGACCTGGAAAAGTGAGGGCTCCCGCTCAACTTCCCACCTCCCTCCAAATTTGGACCTTGGACCTCCTCGTTTTGCACGTGCCTGCCGCAGCCCTGTCACTGCTAAAACCATATCGACACTATCACACCGAAGTCTGCATTCGTTTGTCCGCTTGAGATCCTGAGTGTTGCCCACCTTACTGGAAACCCTGGATGACGTCATCATGACATGCAGGAGCTACCAGGCCAGCAGCTCCACGGCCCCCCTTATCTTCGTGCTCTCCCCGGGGTCAGACCCGATGACGTCACTCCTCAAGTTTGCGGAGGGCAGCAGGGTGAGCCCCGGCGACGCGCTGTTGATTTTGTTATATTCCAGCAAAACACAGCAAGGCCCTCCTCCCTTTGGCTCGGCGGGCACGTGCTGAAAACCTGATTTGCCCCAGCACATGCCGGGCAATGTATTGTGTTGTTTGTGGCCCACTGTTCAACAAGGCATCCAGAAGTGCCTATTGTGTGTTGTCATGCCGAGGCATGCTGCTCCAACGCCGCGTTGACTCATCATGTCTGTGCCGAGAGCTGCAGGTCCCTGTCGAATCAATCAGCCTGGGCCAGGGGCAGGGCCCCAAAGCCGCCAAGATGATAGAGGCCGCCAGGCAGAAGGGCGGCTGGGTGGTGCTGCAGGTGAGCCAGGTGTACGTGCATGTGGGGGCGAGGGAGGGGGAGGGGCTCTGCGCGCCGGCTGTTGTGGCAGAGCGGCTGCTGCCAGGTGCAGATGAGGGCCCAGCACACGCTGCCTGTGGCCCGCTGGGATGAGAGCGGCGAAATGCCCGGGACGCCCGGCTTGCGGCAGTCGGCGCGGCTGCCCAGGCGGCCGCGTGCGCAGCGGTGACGGTGTAGGTCCCTCTGGAGCACCCTTGCATGGTTGCGACCCGCGCTCCCACCCAC
>NW_014009895.1:0-2238 GCF_000611645.1 Monoraphidium neglectum
CCCTCACCCCGCCTACAGGACGTTTTGCCTGTGCCGGCGCAGGGCCCGCTGCTGGTTACTAACGCCGGCGCAACCTTCCCCGCGGCGGACCTGCTGGTGGACGCGGGGGGGCCCGACGGGGAGCAGCTGGCGGCGGTGTTTGAGGTGGTGCCGGGCTCTGTCAACCGAGAGACCGGGGAGGTCGTGCGGGAGGCGGGGCTCTACCTCAGAAACCTCTCGCGCTACGTGCGCGGCCGCCGCTGGCAGGCGGCGCTGCGGGTCAACGGCGAGGCGCTTCCGCCGCAGGCCGAGGCGCGGCTGCTGGTGCCCGGGGACAGCGTAGAGTTTGGCGCCACGGGCGTGACGCTCGACGTCGCCCTGGCCGCCGCGCCGCAGCCTGGCGCAGTGGAGGTGGCCGTGGCGCGCTACCTGGCCGGCGTCGTGGCTGTGGCGGCCGACTCTCCACTCGCCATGCTGGGAGCGGCGGCAGGCATTCCTCAGCAGCAGCAGCAGCAGCAGCAGCAGTCCTCGCCTGCGCCGTCACCCCCTCCGCCCGCACCGCGGCCCACCTATGTGAGCGAGTCTGGCAACTGGGACGAGGACGAGGGGGAGGAGGCGGACGCGGATGACCCGGCCGCCGCCGGCCGCTCGCCCTACGGCGCGCGCGTTGCCGCAGCGTACTCCCTGGCCCGCAGCAGCCCCGCCGCCGCCGAGCGCCAGCTGGCGGCGCTGCTGGCCGAGGCGCCCGCGACGTCTGCAGCCTGGTTCGTGTGGGCCCAGGTGGCGGCGGGGAGCCGGCGGCCGGCGATGGCGCGAGACTTATTCCGTGCGGCTGCCGCGGCCGCCAAGGCGGAGTTGTCTGCGGCGGAGGCGGCGCGCGCCCCCCTGGCGCTGTCGCAGCCTATGAGCGCGCGGCTGGCCAAGGTGCTGCGCGTGTGGGCGCGCATGGAGTGGGACGTCAGCCTCAACGGCGCCGCGCGGCGGCTGTGGCGCGCAGCTGCCAACGAGGCGTTCCGCTACCCGCGGCGGCTGGCGGCCGGCGTGGGCGGCGTCGTGCTGCACGCCTGGGCTGCTGCCGAGTACGAGCGCGACAACCTGCGCAACGCGCGCATCGTCATCGGCGAGGCGCTCCGCAAGTGCTCCAACGACACGGCGGTCAACGTGCTGGGCGGCTCCATCGTCGCGCGCGGCGGCGACGTGGAGGGTGCGCGCGCGCTGTTCCTGCGCGCCTACCAGCTGGACCGGCGCGAGCGGCGCGAGAAGCAGCTCTACATCGCGTGGCCGCGGCTCGAGGCGGAGGCCGGCAACGCGGAGCGCGCGCGCGTGCTGTACCAGCGCGGCCTGGCAGCACACCCCAATAGCGCCAAGCTACTCAACGTGTACGCCTCCTTCGAGGCCAAGCAGGGCAACGCTGACCTGGCGCGCCAGCTGCACGCGCATGCGCTGACCCTGGACCCGCGCAGCGCCACCACGATGCACAACCGCGTGAGCTGGGCTACGCTGGAGCTGGACGGCGGCAACGTGGAAGCCGCGCGGCAGCTGCTGCGGGAGGGGCTGGACCTGCACCCAAGGTTTGGTGCGGCGCTGGTGCTGATGGCGCGGCTGGAGCGGCAGGCCGGGGACTACGACCTGGCGGAGGCCTACGTGAGGCGCGCCTACAAGGTGAGGTTTTAGGGTTCACTATTAGAGGGGGGGGTCTGGCACGGGCCCGGAGTACCTTTCAGTGAATTGAAGGGGTGGCTTGGCGCACCGGCAGTGCATGGCGGCCAGGCAACGGCCCCGGCAGCGCAGCAGTGACTCCCTGTATTTAGCAGAAGCCGCTGCAAACTGTCTCAGTTGGCGCCGCGCACCGACCTCTGGGCTGATCCCGCATGCACAGCGCTTGCAATCTCGACGGCTCCTCACTCAAGCCCCAATTTTTCAAACGCAGGCCGGCCACGCGTTTGATCCTGCCGCGATGGGGGAGCTGGCTGCCATCTATGAAGCACGTGGTGAGGCCGCCCTGGCGGCAAACCTGCGGCGTCACCTGGCCAACAAGATTGCTATGCGCGACGCCAAGCGCAGCGGCAGTGCCTGGGCCAGCGAGGCATGGGTCCGCTATGCGGAGGCCACGCGCAGCGCGGAGCAGCGCCAGGTCGTGGCGGCGGCCCGGCGGCGAAAGAAGGAGCTGGGCCTCATCCGCCCTCGCGACAGCAGCCTGGGCGGTGCATTCGGCGATGACTGGGGCCAGGCGTGGGGCAGCGGCGGCGGAGGCGGCGG
>NW_014009895.1:2822-6351 GCF_000611645.1 Monoraphidium neglectum
AGCGGCGGCGGAGGCGGCGGTCGCGGCGGCGGTGGCGGTGGCGGCGGCGGCGGCGGCGGCGGCGGCGGCGGCGGCGGCGGCAGGGTTGCGGGCGCCGCCACCGGCCAGCCGTGGCAGCAGCAGCAACAGCAGCAGCAGGGACACACGCAGCCGCGTGAGGACAGCGGCAGCGGGGGGAATTCGGTGGAGGAAGTGGTGGCTGCAGTGGCGCGGGCACCGTTGTGATGCTTGCAAGAGTAACAAATGAAGAGTTGAGGGATGCTGTTGTGGATCCTGTGCAGGCATGATGCGTACCAGCCTGCCTAAGGCAGCAGTGCGCATCTATCTGCTTGTAGCCTGTCAGCCACCTGTGCATATTGTCAGAAGGCCCTGGGGTGCGCTTAAAGCCTCCGGGGCGAACATTACACATGAGATTACCACAAAAGCAATGCAAACAAATACCATGTAGCGCAGACATACAGGGACACCACGACAGATTCGACCACAAGCCAAAGCGCCCTCTGGGACGCTGCTGGGTCCATGGAAGGTTGATTGGTGGGAAAGGCACTGATCACAGCCGGGGTGATCGTGTGATGTGGTGATGTTGAGTCACCTGCCTCCACGCGCGCTGTTCAAAACAAAGCAGGCACCGCTACTGAGCGGCCAAGCCGTTGATACTCCTGTGACACGCCAACAATCTTCACGCAAGTGCCTGCTGCTGCTGCACATCCCGCGTTGGCCTACATGCGGCACCAGGGTGCCTGATGCTGAGAGTCGTACAAGGATCAGGCGGCCTCGCCACCCATCCCGTTCAAATCGGTGGCTTCACTGCTTGCTTGGGCAGTCGCGTGCAAAGTGGCCGTGCTGGGAACATTGAAAGCACTTCGGGCCACTGCCGTGACCTTCGCCCCTGCCGGAAGCGCCCCGACCGCGGCCTAAACCGCGTTGGCTGCGCCCGCCGGCGCCGGCGCCGGGCTCACTCGCGGGCACAGCCCCTCCACCGTTTGCGGCCACAGGGATGTCAGATGCTGAGTTGCCGTTGGCAGGGCCCCCCTCGGCCCCAGCCGGCAGGGACTGCGCGTGCTCATCGCTGCCGGGCCGGAAGCTGCTGCTGCGTCCGCGTCCGCGGCCCATTATGCCGCGGCCCCTCCCCCTGTACGCCCCGTGCTGCGCGCCGCTCTCCTCGCCAGCCTGGGGCGCACCAGCCCCACTGTTGGGCTGCAGCGGGGGCCGCGCGCCGGCGCCGCCACCCTGGCCCTGCTCAGTGTGCCGCTGGCCGCTGCCGGCAGAGTCCACTGCCACGTATGCGCGAGGTCCACCGAAGCGGCCGCCACCCCCAAAACGGCCCCTGCCGCCGTCAAACCTGCCGCCACCCTCAAACCTGCCGCGACCTTGGCCCCTGCCGCGGCTAGAGCCTCGTTGCTGTTCGCCAGCTGGTATCGCATCGCCTGAAGATACTTGCGGCTGCTGCTGCTGTTCTTGCTGCTGTTCCTGCTGCTGTCGCTGCTGCTGCTCCTGCTGCGGCTGCTGCGGCTCTCGCGGTTGCTCCTGCTGCTGCGTGTGTTGCTCTGGGCTGTTGCCCGCTGCATGCTGCCCCTGGCGTAGGTCAGCGTGCTGCTCGTCATAGCGGCCCCTGCCCCGGCCGGACCGACCACCCCTCCCTCGCCCGCGCCCGCGACCGCGCCATTCGTAACTCTGGGGGTGCGGTTGCTGCGCGCCGTCGGGCGACACCGCCGCGCTGAGCGGTACACCCTGCTGCTGCTCGGGTGCCGCCGCCAGTCCCTCCTGCTGCTGCTCAGGCTCCGCTCCAGCAGAGGAGCTGGCAGCAGCGC
Organism: Monoraphidium neglectum; assembly: GCF_000611645.1. Lineage (NCBI taxonomy): Eukaryota > Viridiplantae > Chlorophyta > Chlorophyceae > Sphaeropleales > Selenastraceae > Monoraphidium > Monoraphidium neglectum. The sequence continues at coordinate 4,634 of NW_014009895.1, forward strand.
CGTCCTCGTCGCGCCGCGGGCCGCGCCCACCGCGGCCCCCAAACCGGCCGGAGGGGCGAGCGCCGGCCGCTGAGCCGCGGCCCCGCGCGCCCCTGCCGCCGCCGCGCTTGGCGGCCGCGCGCAGCTCGGCCTCCACGTTGACGCGCGACTTGCCGGCCCCCACCTCGGTCCACTCGTCGGCCGCGGCGGCCGCGGCCTGCCGCTGGCGCTCCTCCTCCTCCTCCCTGTCCTGGCGTTGCACCTCTGACAGCAGCGCGGCCGGGTCAGACACGTCCACCACCAGGCACGCGAGGTCGTGGTAAGAACCAGCGCCGCCGGCGTCGGCCGCCGCCGAGTCTGCAGCGCCGTCAGCAGCGGCGGCGGTTGCCTCTGTGCCCTCGGGCGACGCCTGCGGGTGCGCCTCGTCGCTCTGCGCCGCACGCTGTGCAGCGCGCACGAGCTCGACGGCCTCCGCGCGCCGCGCGGCGAGGTGGCCCCGCCAGCTGGTGGAGGCTGTCTCCAGCGGCCGGTAGTGCTGCACGCGCACCTCCGACGACGCGCCGCCGCCGGGCGCCCACTTTGCGTCCGGCGCGCTGCCTGCCGGCAGGAAGTCCACGACGATCACAGTGATGTCATCGCGCAGGCCCTTGCGCTTGAGCGCGCTCATGGCAATCTTGTGCGCCGCCGCCGCCGCGTTGTCGCGCCGCACGGCGCCGACGACGCTCTTGGCGCTGAGACCCTGGTCCCACACGCCGTCGCTGGCGATGACGAGGCGCGCGCCGCTGGTGGGCAGCGTGATCTGGCGGACCTCTGGGGCCGCGGGCACCAGGTCCCCGGCCTCGCGGTCGCCGATGCTGCGGCTCATGGCCAGGCCGCCCGGCCACACGCGCTGGGGGCCCGCGGGGACGCCCTCCACGCTGGACGGCGCGATCTCCCCTGGAGAGCATGCGGCGTGAGGGAGGGGGGTGCGATTGCATCAAGGGTGGCGACAGGAAGGGGGGGCCGGGTGGGATTGGAGTGTGATGGGCGGGTTTACGGCCGGGCGCAGGGGGGGGAGGGGGTGTCCACGTTCCACTGCACACGCAATGCAACACTCAATGCTCGGAAAGCAAGGAGGGACGCGAAAACAACCTGCCAGGCACTAGCAGAGGTGTGGGAGGGTCGGACGAGCACAGCCAATGGTAGCGGCTGGACTAATATTACCCTCCTAGGAATTGCTCTGGCACCGCTTTTGACAGCGACGGGGACATGGGAACCCCGCAGCTGCTTCGAACGGTGCCTGCCAAGCCTGGCACAGTCCATGCCTACTTGACACTCAGGCTTGACCCCACTCAACCCGCACAGCAGGTGTGCCCCGCCCCTCACCGCCTGCCGCAAGGATGCGCGCGCGCTCGTCCGCGTTTTCGTCGATGCGGTGGTTGGCCGACACGAGCAGGATCTCACGGCCCGTGTCCAGGTAGGCGCAGCTGTCCCCCACAGACGCCACAACAAGCTCCCAGCCGCAGGCCACGGCCAGCGTGGCGGTGGTGCCGCTCTTCCGGAAGCGGCGCTTGCACTCAGCGTCAGCCCGCATGAACGCGCCATACAGCGCCTGCAGCGGTGTGAGGAGGACCGGGGGTCAGGAGCAGTCAGGGGGTTGCTGGTGAGATTGCTGGCGACCTACCTGCAGTCAGCGCTGCATGCGGTGCCCTCATGTTCCCCAGCACATAGCAACGTGGGCCACATGTGCTGCCTCCGCC
>NW_014009894.1:0-5764 GCF_000611645.1 Monoraphidium neglectum
GGTGAAGGCCTGGGTGGGTGGGTGGGGTGGGGGTCGGGTTGGGGTGGTGGAAGAGGTTTCGGGATCTAGGCTGATGATGATGTGAAGGGGCTCGCTGTGTGGGAAGAATGACGGGGCTTTGTGCATGTGGGTGATGAGATGGTGTGGGCACGTTGAAACATCAACAAGAGCCGCTCACCCATGGGCCCAGGCACGTGCACAGGCACGTGCATGCTCGCGAATAAGTCTGTGTGTACATACACACACGCGCACACACACACACACACACACACACACACACACACACACATACCGTACACACACAAACATGTGTGTGTTGCACGCCGGCAGCGCGCGCCGCCCACCTTGAGCATCTGGATGAATGACACTGTGAGGTACAGGTAAACCGCGTTGCCGCTCCACAGCGTGGCGGCCATGAACAGGCCCACCGGCAGCATGTTGCTGCAGAAGAAACGAAGAGAGATCTGCGCGGCGGATGTTGCAGGTGCCACGCACGCGTCAGGGGTGACCTGAGAGCTGGCCGGTGCAGCAGTCACACGCACGTGGATACAGTTTGTGGCGTCAATGACATCCTGGATGCACAGTTTCTGCCCGCTGGCTGCAAATGCATGACGACCCCGTTGCTGCGCCGCGCCACGCATGGGGCCCCATCAGTGCAAAGCGCCGAACAGGCCCCGCGCGCCCTCACCTGGGTGTTTGCCTCCGCAATCTTAAACACGCGACAGATAAGGAATGACAAGAAACCGCTCGCAACCATGCCCATGCTGCTGACTGTCATGGGGTAACTGCCAGGGGGGGGGGTGTGTGGCAGTGAGGGCATGGGGAGGGTGGGTCCAGGAGAGAGCGATTTATGCGGGGCGCTTGGGGGTGGTGGACGGACAAACTGCTGCCGTTGGGAGCCAGTATGACTGCGGCCCCATGCCTACTGGCAGCCGGGGCACTAGCGGCAGCAGCTGCTGCGGCTGCTGCAACCGCCAGGGCCGCAGTGCCAGCCGCGCCTCTGCCGGGTGCGTCGCAGCCGCGCACGCGTGCACGCCAAACAAAGGCTTGGCGCCGGAAAGTGTGCGCGCGGCATCCCCAGCCCTACTGCTCCCGCTACGTCCCTGCGGCGTCAGCTTTTCAAATCACTGACAGATCTGGAGAGTCCGGCTCCGCACTCACGGAAATTTCAGGTCCTTCAGGATGTGTTTATTCAAAAGGATGAGCAGGCTGCTGAAGAACATCCAGGCGGACGCCACCGCCGCCGCCAGCACCACGCGCGCCGTGCCGTTGCGCACCCCCAGGAGCCTGCCAATCCGTGAGGCCGCGCCCGGGCGCTTGAACGGGCCGGCGGGCGCGGGTGCGTGTGGGTTGAACGGCTGCGCAGGGGCGCCCCGCTGCTGCAGCAGCGGCGACTTGGAGCCGCTTTCCAAATCGTCCTCCCGATCGTCGTCCTTCTGCCCCATGTTGTGTTATAATCTCTGCTGCTCGCGGCGGCGGCACGGGCGGCGGTGCTGCCCCGCGCCTTGCAGCGCGCTCGTGTCAACCTGCCACCGCCGCCGCTGCAGCCCGAGCTGCTGCTGCGCACGGCTGGCACTGGTGGTGGGGCGGCCCCTGAGGCCAGCGTGCTTCTCGATGGATTTCAGGTGACACTCTTTCGACTTTTATGGTTTTAATTCATCAGATAGGGGAGGACGCTGACGAATTCTTTCTCAAGGCGAGTTGCACGGGTGATACGCATGGCATGTCGAATGATGACCTGAAGGAAAATCTATGCTGCGCGAAAGTGGAGGCTGCTGCCGCGTGCAGGACCGAGCCGAGGCTGGGGGCGCCGCCGCTGGAGAGCTGCTGAACGTGCAACACCCCGTCAGCACCCACGCCGCATGGGCTCTGCTAGACTTCTGCACGCGGGCCATTTGGTCATGGCAATGGTTGGACATGCCGATCTCAGCGGTGGCACTAGCCATGTGCGATAGCTCGCAGGGTGCGAGCAAGTCGGTTGTAACCGCTCGCACACCTCCCTTCGGTTCGGCTCATGTCCCTCACCCTGTGTGTGCCTCCACGTTGCTGCAACGGGTCAAACTTTGTGATGATCCAGCTTGATGTTCTTGCACGTCGCTTCCAAAACAACCTTGGCTCACAACTGGTACGGATAGATGCAGGTGCTCGTGCCATGCGACGGCTAGGTAGGGCGCACCTTGCAGCTGCCACAGCAGGGCACATCTGCCCCGTTGGGACTGCTGCTGCTGCTGCTGCTGCTGCTGCTGCTGCTGCTGCTGCTGCTGTGCACTCATGTTCAGAGCAGTAAATCACATTCCCATACGCACACCCATGCCGCGCTGCAACACCGGCCCCCTGCATGCGTTCCTGCGAGTTTTGAACGGCGCCCACACCCCCTGGCCGCCTGGTGCAGACTGTGCGAGTTTTCTTTGGGGTGCAGACGACACGATGGATGATACCAAAAATTCTATAGCGTACAATTTGTTGTCTTGCACTCGCTTCCCTGACACGTTCAGCAGGCGACGCACCTGAAACATGACGACTCAAACGATCTGGCGGGCAGGATGAGCTTTGCGAGCGTGAACGCGGCCAAGGCGTCCAAGGTATGGAGAATATCTTGCCTTTTTATTGGAGAGCACGTCAAGAGGCCCCTCTTGTGGGCGGTGACCTGGATCACCCTCTACAAAACTTTCGCAGGACGCACTCAGGGCACATGGGGAGACGGCAGAGGCACTGGAGGCGCGCCTGGTGTGTTACATACCCATCATATAATGCGAGAGCGCCCGGACGCATGGCAGCGCACGCGTTCGTGTAAAACCTGCGCCGATCGATCCCTGGTGCAGGTGGATGGACGCTCGAGCGGCAGCCGTGTATGGCCAGCGATGCCTGCAGCAGGGAGGGCCAATTTTCCAAACGCAAGCACGCTGCGCCACACGTGCTTTTTAGGTCGGTGCATACGAGTCGGCCATTCGGGGCGTCGCCGCGGGACACCGCGACGCAGCCCGGGAGCGGCTGCAAGTGCTGCTGCGGGAGCCGCTGCTGCAGCAACAGCAGCGAGAGGACGCCGGCCAGGACACATTCGATGGGAATGGAAAAGGTGAGCTGCCGGCAGTTGATCAATTACATTTCCGAAGACCCCATGGAGCCATGCCATGCGCATTGGCGTCGACTGCAGCGGACAGTGGCGACCGCCAAACTCGTCAACGAACGCAGAACCCCGCTGCTTGCATGCATGATGCGTCGCCTGCGGCGCCGCCACGGCGCCACGCCCCACGCGCACCGCCCCCCAACCCGCCCACTCCCCTCAGGCCCCGCCGCGGCCGCCGCCGCCGCGGGCCGCCGGCGGCGCTTCGGGCGCCTGCGCTTCCTCGCCCTGCGCAACCTCGCGCCGCTGCTGGGTGACAGCTGGGAAGGGCTCGAGGCGGCCTGCGCGGCGGCGCAGGCGGACCCCAGCGACTGCGAGCTGTGGGGCAGCATCGCCGCCCTGGCCGCGCGCCTGGGGGACCTCGCGCTCTCGCGCCACGCGACCGAGCGCGCGCTCGCGCTGCGGCCGCGCGCGGCGCCGCCGGCAGAGCGGCTGGTGCTGCTGCTGGGGGCGGCGGGCGACTGGCGGGGCGCGGTGCGGGCGCTGCTGCTGCTGGGGCGGGCGGACGGCGCGCACCCCTGGTGGTGAGTTTTCGTGCGCCTTGGGTGCTAAAGTGGCTGCGGGGAGAACATTGAACCGTCTTGGCGCTGGGTTGGGAATGCCTGCACAGGCGCAAGCCTGGGTGACCCGCACAATGCCAAGGGTCCCACTGCGAACGACCAGCTGCGTGTAGTGTGCTGCTGCACGCATTCCCTGCGCAAGGGCCCAAGCTAACGGATTTGTTCATTGCAGGCTTCGGCACCAGCAGCGGCAGCAGCAGCAGCAGCAGCAGCAGCAGCAGCAGCAACAGCAACAGCAGCAGCGTGAGGGACAGGAACAGCGGGACCTGAGAAGCCACCCGTCCTCTGGCCCCAGCGCCAAGCCGCCCCACAGCAATCCCAGGCCTTGGCCGGGGCCCCTCAGCACTGCGGAGGCTCAAGCCTGGGTGGAGGCCTGCATAGGGCCCGACTGCACCGAGCAGTGCGAGCAGCTGCGGCGGCGCGCGGCGCGGCACGCACGGCGCGGCTTGGAAGGGCTAAGGCCAGACGGTGGTGTCGGTCCGGCGCAGGTGGTCGTGCTGCGGCCCACAAATCTGTCGCAGCTAGCAGACTGGACAGCCCAACAGCTGCGCCTGCGGGCTGGCGGCACAGCAGGCGCGCCGCTTCTTGTTGCGCCGGCAGCTGTGCCCGCGGCTGCCGTCGAGGGCGCACAGACGGCGGTGACTGAGCTACCGCCTCTGCCCCTGGGTGGGCTCCTGCGCGTCGAGCTGCCAGCGGCGCCCGCGCCGCCATCGCCTGAGGGCCGGCAGCAAGGACGGGCGGCCAACACGCAGCATCAGAAGCGGCCCCGGAAACAGCACGAGCCGCAGCTCGAGCCGCCGCCGCCGCAGCAGCAGCAGCGGCAGCAGCAGCAGGGGCAGGAGCGACCGCCGCACCAGCACGAGCACCAGGATACGCAGCAGCACCAACAGGACCAGCCGCAGCAACACCAGCAGCAGCAGCAGCAGCAGCAGCAGCAGCAGCAGCGGCAGCAGCAGCAGCAGCAGCGGCAGCAACAGGCACACGAAGACCAACGGCAGGAGGACATCGCGCAGCAAGTCCCCCAGGCACAGCCTGCCCAAGCGGAAATAGCCACGGCGGCGGCCGCATCACAAGCAGGGGCCGCAGCCGGTCCGCCCACAGGCAGCGATGCGCTGCAGGGTACCGCAGAGGCGCCCGCGTTCAGCGGCCTGACCACAGAGCGCGACGTTTGCGCAGGACCGATGGACCATGAAAGAGAAAACGAGGAGCCTCTGGAAGGACGCGGGGGCGGCGGCGGCAGCGGCAGGCTGGAGGGCGTATGGGACAAGGCAAACGGCGGGGCGGCGCCGGCCGTCACTAGATGTCAGGAGGCCTCTGGGAATGGCCTGCCTGCGCGGCCCTCCATACGGCTAAGGGGCGGCCTCCAAGAGCCGCCAACCAGCGCCGCGGCGCCGCCAGCCGTGCTGGCCGCTGCGGCGGCCGAGCAGCGGGAAGGGCGCGGCGCGGGCGGCGGCGGCGGCGGGGGCGGCGCTGTGACCGAGGCGGCTGCGGGTCCGGGGGCCGCTGCGGTGGGAGAGGGGGCCGCCGCGGAGGGCGTTCTCGAGAGTCTGGGCTCGTGGCTGCCCGGCTGCGCCGCCCCCGCGCGCCGCTGGCCCTCTGGGGCGGCGGCGCCGCAGCTTGCACCGCCCGCACGTCCCGCGCCCCGCCAACCCCGGGGGTCCGCGGTCGCGGCCGCGGCGGCCGCGGAGGCCGCTGCGGCGCGGGCTCTGCGCCGGCTGGATGAGAGGCTCGGGGGCGAGGCAGTCTCTTTGGAAGATCTGGGATACGAGCTGCTCCGGCTTCTGCTATCTATGGCTCAGCATTCTCCGCAACACTCCGAGCCACACCCAGCAGCCCACCACCCCCAAGCGACAGCCGGAAGCGCCGCCCCTGCCGCGTCCGCAGCGGCGCCGCGCGCGCTGGCGCTGGTGCTCGCAGCCGCGCTTCCCAAATGCGGGGCGGCGCGCGTGCAGAGCGTGGGGCGGCTCGCGCCCGGCGAGGCGATGAGGTTGGCTGAGCTGGCGTTGGAGACCGGGTTGCAGCGGCTGTCTGAGCGCCGGCGGCCGGCAGCTGCCGCAGCGGCAGCTGCAGGGGTTGGCGG
>NW_014009893.1:0-5764 GCF_000611645.1 Monoraphidium neglectum
GGGCGGGCTCGGGCGGGGCCTGCTGCCTGGCGGCGCCGCCGTTGGGGGCGCCGGCGCCACGCCCTGCTGCTGCGGCAGCCGCGGCATCTGTGTCCAGTGCCGCGTCTCTCGCTGCTGCCGGAACAGGCGCGGCCGCGCCCGCCGAATTGCTGTCGCTGCTGCTCCCAGACCCACTGCTGGAGCCGCCCGCCTGCGCCGCCAAACCTGCTCGCCCTGCCGACGCCGTCGCTGCTGCCTCTGCCCCCAACCCCGCCGACCCGTCTGTGCTGGGCCCTGCCGCCGCCGCGGTGTCTCCCGCTCCTTCTCCAAGCTGCTGCTGCCCCGCACGCGCCGCCCCGTCGGCCCCTGCGTCCACGCCCGCCGCCGCCGCTGCATCCCCCTCCGCGCCCACGCTCGGCGCCAGCAAAGGCCGCGCCGCCGCCTCCGCCTCGGCGTGCCGCCGTGGCGGCGCAACTGGCTCCACCTCTGCAGCATCCGCAGCGGCCGCCGCCGCCACCTCCGCTGCCTCCGCCTCCGCCTCCGTTGCTGCGGCCGCACCGCCGCCGCCGCCGCGCACCACCTGCTGTTCTAGGGCCCTGATGCAGCCGCGCACGTAATCCTTCAGACTGGTGAATCCCATGTTCAGCAGCACGATCAAGATCGACAGGACAGAACCCTGCAAAGCCGGCGGCAGGCGGATGTGTGAAGTGGGAATGTTCCAGGGTCGGGTACGAACGGCAAGCGGGGAATTCCCTCGGCTGGCTGCTGCAAGGCGAAGGAACCGCCCGGGCCGGGCCGACCCCGGCCTGAGCTGCCGCGCGCGCTCCTGTGCAGGCGCGTGTGCTGCCCCCTTGGCCGCGGCCGCGGGGCCGCTGACCTGGACGCAGTCTGTAGCGGCCGCCAGAAGCGAGCAGCGCGCGCGCAGCAGTTTCGGCACGTCCCCAAACGCGGAGAGGAAGGCCAGCCGCCACGCCAGGCAGGTGAGCCACGGCACCAGCACCAGCCAGAAGGACGACACCACCCACACCTGCGGGCGTGCAGGGTACGAGGTATCAACGCGCGACTCCGACAAGGCGCCGCCACCTGCCATGCAGCGCTGACTGGCAGCTGCCAGCTAAGCCCTGCGCCAACGCGCGGTCGCCGGCCCGCTAGGGGGACCGTGCCCGGCCACAAGTTCTGCCACTGGGCGGCCGCCGTTTCTTCGGCGCCGCGCATCATGGGCTACCGCGCCCCCGCTTCCCAGCCCCTGCTCACCCTGTGCGCGAGCCTCACGCCCTTTGCCGCACGGCCGACCAGCCCCCACATCAGCTCGTGCCACGGCAGCCTGCTGGGAGCGTCCTCCGCGTACACCGGCGTGAAGCTGTAGGGGTGCTTGCACACCTGGAAGGGTTGGGGCGTGTGAGGGCGCAGAAAGGCCCCGGATGGAAAGCTGCTTGCTTGGCTTGACGCCCTGCGGATGCCGCTTTGCTGCCCGCCCGCCGTTAGAGCACGGCCCTCTGCAGCCCCATCATTTGAGAGGGCCCCGCCGCCCGTCCCCTTGGCCCCCACCTCGCAGAATGCGCCCGCCTGCAGCCGCCCAGAGTGCTGCAGCCAGTCGAGCAGGCACTGCTGGTGGACGAACTTGATGGACCCGCTGCACTTGCAGGGCCAGTACAGCTGATTGGCGGGCGCCGAGCCCATGCGGCAGATGCGGCAGACGTCGCCGTCTTCGTCATCGTCGTCGGACAGGTCCAGCAGGTGGCGCAGGTGCTGCTGCTGCTGCTGCTGCTGCTGCTGCTGCTGCTGCTGCTGCTGCTGCTGCTGCTGCTGCTGCCGCTGCTGCTGCGGCTGCGCCATCGCCGCTGTCGTCACCCCCACCCTTGGGATGCAAAGCTGAGCCCAGAAGACCTCTCTGGTAAGGTATGGCATGGTGTGCGCCGACCGCATCGGACGGAGCAAGGGGGCGTGCGTTTGGGCAGGGTGCTCAGCGCTGGTGTCGCGGCGGAGCACAGCAGTGCCGCAGACACGCCGACGCCGCTTGCTGGTGCCCTCCTTGTTGCCAGGGCATGCATCACCGACGACTGGTGGCTTTTCTCCCATCTACAAGTGCGACGCCCACGCAGGCCCCACCTGCTCGATCACACAGCGAATGCCCCACGAGCCACCCGACCCGCCTCCCTAGAGTAAAGGTAAGTTGATATGTGAAACTCTTTCTGCTTGTTGTGAAAGACTTGAGCCGCTGGCGACGAAGAGGATCCCTTTTCCCCGATCCGAGCTGCCTGGACGGGTGTGCAGGCAACAAAGACAAACCTTGGGCCTGCTTTGTCCAGGCGTGCTACGCCCACTGACCCTGCAGGTCTATCCTTTTCCACACTTGGCGCTCCACTTGGTACACCCAGAGCGCGGCGGTGCCGCACCCACCTGTCACTGCACCGACCTTGACACCTGATGCCAACACAGGTACATGTGGCGCTGTAGACTGCAGCCACAACTGCGTGCCTCTCGCTTATCGTCATTTGTGGAACACCTTCAGTAATTGATTGCTTGCACACACAGTGCGCAAGCCCATGCAGCTGAGTGTTTGGGAGCAGGCGGGGCTAGGCGCTGTGCAAGCGAGCCTGCTTCTCTAGGCACTCCAAGCTGTCAATCTGATTTTATGTCTGAGCTCACTACACAGCCCGCCATGATTGCTGCGTGCCATGCTGGGAGGGACATTACAAATGTTCAGAACAGAGAGCGTCTGCGAGTGAGAGCGCACAGGTCATGCAATCCTGCCGCAGAGACGCAGGGCGAGGAGGCTAGGGTGGGCGGCGCACACCGATCGATTGCAGGTGTGCCTGCCCGCTGCGCTGTGCAGGGCAACAGCACTGCCGCATGTCTCTAGTGTGGAGGGAGCGGCCACCGCGTGGCCCACTAATCGAGTTCTGCCCTGCGGGCGTTCCATCAGCCTGCAGAGCGGATGCGCGCGTGCAACGCACGGGCAGGGCTGGTTCGCGCGCGCACGCGCCTGCATGGCAGAGGCAGCACTTCTGAGCCACCTCGTCGTCGCAGCTGCGAATGGGCCGCGGCGCCACTGGCCCCATTAAAAATGGCCGACGGGGCAGCGCTGGCGCAGGCACCCCTCCGTCCCGTGCGACGCCACGAGCCTGTGAGCCGCTGCCCTGCCGCCAGGAACCGGCCAGTCCCCCGCTTCCTCCAGGCGCGACGGGCGGAGGGGCTGGCGGAGAGGCCGCCGCCTAGTACTCCATGCTCTTCAGGTAGTCCCCCAAGTTCTCCACGACCACGTTGCAGTCGCCGGGCGCGACGGGCTCGTCGTACACCCCGATCACGAGCGCGGTGTTGGTGCGCTTGACGCACAGGCCGCCGCCCTTGGACTTGCCGCGGATCACCGTCTCATCACCGGGCACCACTTGGAACTTGACCTCGCCAAGCTTGATGCCGTTGCCGCCCAACTCGCCCGCGTGGCCGTCCTTCTCGAGCGACGCAAAGCCGTTCATGAGGGCGGTGACCTGCTTGGAACAGGCAGATGGCGCAGGGTCGACGAAGAGGGAGGAGGAGGGAAGGGAACGAGCGCGCCTCAGCTCGAAGCTGCTGTCCCATCAGAGGTCCGCTGCAGCTGCATGGCGGCGCTGGGTTGTGCACTTGCATATCGTTGGACGCGGCGCGCCGATGCTAAGCGCCCTATCGCATTGATACTGCGTCGTATAAGCACGATGTTCGGGCCATCCATGCTTTTCCGCACCTGTTCAGGGGTGATCCCGCTGAAGCCTGGGCTCTGCGCCCAAACGCCGCCGTCTTGGCCCACAATGGCCGCTGATGAGAGCTTGCCACCATGAGGGAGGTCCACAAGGACTGCGTTGCGCATGCGGGCGGGGGAGAACGAGTGAGTTGCAGGGCAGTGTGCCCTCCGGTCACGGCAAACTGCGCCGAGAGCGGCGTAGCCGGCACTCACGGTGGTCAATGTACTGATCCCACGAGCTCGCCATGGCCGGCTGCTGCGCTTGTGTTGCCAACGATGATCTGCTGCCACGCCAATCGGTTTGTTAGGCGATTGAGGAGACCAAATGCAAGTGAATACTAAGCAAGATATAGATTGCGTGCACGAACCGTAGGAAGACAGGAACAACGAGGCCAGAATGCAAGTGGTGTTGTGTGGGTGTAGCCAGGGCACGCAGGGCGTGCAGCTGACGCTCCTGGCTAATGCTGACGGGCGCCCCAGGGGCTTCAGGCGACCTTATACCATGGCATAGCTGGCAGTCCTCGTCAAAATTGAGTGGATGGGTTCAATGGCTCGCGAAAACAGCAGGGCGTCGTGCATGGCACAGCGGTGCGACGACTGCCACTGGCTGCTGGCACGCCCGCTTTGCTTTGAGCCCCAGCGGCACAGCCCCGTGACACCCGTTGCGAATGTCTGCTGACTCTCATTGCCTAAGGAACTAAGCTTGACGCATCACGCACAAAGCTTTGCTTACTAAGCTGTACCACTGAATCCGCGAGCCTCACAGGGCGCAGCCCTTCCTCAGGGCGGCCCGTGCTAGGCCTTGCCGCTGCCGCCGCCGCTGCCAGCACCCGCAGTGGAGCCGCTACTATCCCTGCTGACATCTGACCCCGCTCCGTGACCTGCAGCAGCAGACGCGAGCTCGTCCAGGTGGCTGCCCGCGCTGCCAGCCTCCGCAAGGCCCACGAACGCCTGGGATGTCCACCCGTCTGTCGCCGCCGCCGCCGCCCCTGCCGCCGCCGCCGCCGCTGCGGCGCCAGCCTCCTGCTGGCCTGCCGCGCCCGCGGCTGCGGCCCGCGCGCCCGACGCCGGCGCTTCCAGTTTGTCTTCGTCCTGCGACAGCAGCTGCTGCTGCTGTGCTGCCGCGCTGCTGCCCGCTGCGTCCCCGTCATCGCCCGCGTCGCGGTCTTGCCCTGCGCCCGCAGGCTGCCGCAGCGCCTCCTGCTGCGACCGGTCCTGCTGCTGCCCCTGCTGCTGCCCCTGCTGCTGCTGCCCCTGCTGCTGCTGCCCCTGCTGCTGCTGCCCCTGCTGCTGCTGCCCCTGCTGCTGCCGACCCTGCTGCTGCCGCCCCTCCGCCCGCCCCGAAGCAGGCCCGCGCTCGCCGCCGCCGCCGCCGCGGCTGAGCCTGTCGATCTCCGCGTCGGCCCTCCGCAGGCTCCCGTACATCTTGCGCCGCATCATCGTCGTGTGGATCAGCGCCTCCGCGGCGCCGTTGCCGGCCTTGTATGCGAGCACCAGCAGCTTCTCGAGGACCGCCGGGTCGAGCACGAGGCCCTCGACCGCCGAGGGGCGCCCCTGCTGGCGCGTCAGCAGGCCCATCACGGTCCGCAGGTCCTTGGCCTCCAGCGCGGCCGCGAGCAGCAGGTTGTAGCTGGCGCTGGTGGGCGCGACGCCCTGGGAGCGCATGTGGACCAGGAGGCCCTGGATCGGCTCCACCTGGCGGGCGGCGGGCGAGGTTTGGGGGCGCGGCGGCGGGGCGCGTCAGCGGGGCTGCGAGGCGGGCGCGAGGGCGTGCGCGCGGGGCGCGAGGGACGCGTGGCAGGCGGCGGGGCTGGGCGGGCGAGTACCCGCGAGGAGGGGGGGGGCTGCTGCGCGGCGGGGGCCCCCGGCGCGCCTTGCCGACGGCGGCGCAGGACTCCATGACGCAGGTGTAGCTGTCGGCGTCGTGCGCGGCGCCGTAGTGCGAGTACATGTCGAACGCCTTGCCGACGGCGGTGACGTTGCCGCCCAGCCGCGCGATGGCGCGCAGCAGCACGTTCATCAGCTGCGTCGGCACGGGGCGGCCGGCCGCCTGGCGGGGGCGGGGCG
>NW_014009892.1:0-3217 GCF_000611645.1 Monoraphidium neglectum
CCCCATGCAAACCCCCCGCACACGCCCCCTCAAACCGAAAACCAACACAGGTCGGCGCCGTCGGCTTCTGCATGGGCGGCGCCCTCACGTTCGCCGCGGCGCAGCACGCGGGCGTCGACTGCGCGGCGCCGTTTTACGGCACGCCCGACCCGGCGGTCTGCACCCCCGATGAGATCAAGGTCCCGGTGCAGGCGCACTTTGGGTGAGGCTGTTGCTCTTCCCGTCTTTCTTGTTCGCGTATCATCCCTGCTGTGCGTTTCGCGCGCGGCAGGGCCGTCTCGCCTTGCTGGCCCCTGATTTGCATACCGTCATACGTGCACACACCAGGCCTGCGGCTGAGATTTGGATCCCTTTCTTGGCCGCCTGTTTCGAAGTGCTTGCGCCTCTGCCCGGGCCCTCCAACACAGCCCGGCACGACCGCCCTCGACGCCGGCCAAGAACGCACCCAGCCCACGCCCACCCGCCCTGCCGCCCTCGCGCCCCTCCGACCGCCGTTGCCTCTCACAGCAAGCTGGACACGTTTGTCGGCTTCAGCGACCCCCGTGAGCGCGCTTCCCGGCCCAATCCCCCCCTTTTTTTTGAAATTGCCCGCGGCGTGCGCCGGCAAACCGCGCCAGCGGCGGGGCTTGCTGGCGTGCCACGCGCCTGCTGGGGGCTTTGCCGCGTGCCGCGCCGGCGCGTGCTGGGCCCAGGGGCTCCCGTCGCGCCCTGCCTTTTGCTTTGCACTGCGTTTTTCCAATCAGCCTGTGTGGGAGACTGCACGGGCCCCGGCTGGCTTGCAGTTGGCCCGCTGCACGTCGCCACTTGCCGCACACGACGGAACTTTGTCCCGCTGGGCCGGCCCCCAGCCAGCCATGCCCCCTGCTGACTCGGCAAGCTCTGCAGCGGCCCGCACCCTCCAAGTCACCCCTGCACCCCCGCCCCCGCCCAATCCTTGCGCCAGCCACCATTGAGAAGGTGTATGAGAAGATGAAGGGGGCCGGGTGCAATGTGGAGCTCTTCACGTGAGGCGCATGCTGATTGTTCCTTCTACTGTCTGGAGGGCGGCGTTGTTTGTGCGCGCGTGTGTGTGTGTGTGTGTGTGTGTTGGGGGGGTGAGAAAAGGCTGCGAGGAGGGATTTATGTGAAGGGAGGCTGCATGAATTGAGGGGTGCCTGCATGAAGGGGTTTCGCGCCTTTATGAGGATTGAAGGCCGGCGGCAGTCAGAGGCTCAGCGCGATTTTAGCAGCGGAACTGGCCTGCTCATTATTGCCTAATGTGCAACCTGTTCTTTATCTCCAACAATCTGACAGGTACGACGGGTCTGGCCATGCATTCATGAATGCCCTCACCGAGTCCGGGCGCCAGAAGATCAAGAGTGAGTGTGCGCAGCCCCCGATCACACCACCCGTGTGCGACCCGCATCCTGAGGCGGGCAGGCGACGCAGGCGCGGGGCGCCGCCGAGCGGCTGCGGTCGCGGCGCGCAGGGTGATTGCTTTGTGAAAGGGTGCTGCGCCGCGGGCCCCATCTAGCCTGGGCCTGGGCGTGAAGTGCCGACATGGGCAGCGAGACACTGCTGCTGGCTGTCTTTCCTGCCTTTCATATTTAAGTCCCAGGTTGTCAGGAACTATGGCGCCTGGAGCACCTGGCACAGCATCCATCGTTTCAGCCCTGCTCAGATTGCAGTGTCAGCGAGCCCCTCTGAAGCCTACACACTGCCACCTGCCCCTGCCCGCACTCGACTCAACCCTGCGCAGCCATCGGCCAGGCGTCGCCGCCGGAGGAGGAAGTCAAAGCGGCGTTTGACCGGCTGATCTCGTTCTTGAAGAAGCACCTCGCTGAATGATCTGGCTGGCCTGGCAGCTGACACGTCGCGCGGACTGCAGGCTTTCTAGCTTACTGCCGTGAGCGTTTGCAGCATGCGTTGGCTGGAGCGGGCTGCAACAACACATGCTTTGCATGTTGGCTGTGGGTCGGGGCAGCAGAGTGCGCTCGCATCCACTTTCAAATGGGAATACATGAGTTGGGGAAGCCCAGCTGATCAGCCGCTAGTGGCTGCAGTGCATTGCTGGCTTTGACAATTGTTGATGCAAGTTGAAGAAAGCTCTTGCTTCCTGGCTGCAATGCCTCCTGATTGTAAAATGCATGCTTCAGTCGCTTTGCACGCGCGATTGCGCCGCGGCCCTCTGCAGCTTATGATATCGGATCGACCAGCAGAGCGCACGTTGCAGGAGGCGCGCTGAGCCACTGCATGCAGTATCAGCAATTCGGGTTGAGCGCACTTGTACCCTCCTGTATGTTTGCAGATCTTTGTCGGTGTGCGTAGACTTTCTGAGGCTTTGTGGGGCGTGGGCCAGTGTGGTACGTACGCGTTTAGGTGCGCACCACAGCCATGGGCAAGCATTGATAACTTTACAAAGAAAAGCACAGGAACCCAAAATTAATACAAGTCACTTAAAAGCTGCAGGAATGCTGCCCGCTCAAAGGACCTGCTTTTGCTGAACCTGCTGTGGGGGTCAGCACGAGCAGCTGCAGAAGCGGCTGCTCGGCTCCTTGGCGGCAACTCGTGCATAGGCTTTTTTCTTCATTCATGATAGCCCTCGCAAATATACTACACACCTTGATTTGTTGTTTTATACAACGATAGCAGCCAAAGACACAGCGAAGCAGACACCTGCACAGGTCGAAGCCAAACTTGCTGGCACTTGGCGCGGAGCGAGGAGGGACCCCCACATCAAGGTGCTTGAGTGAGATTATGTCATTTGTGCCCCGCCTTCGCAGCCCCGCATGCAGCCTGCAGGCAGACCCGGGCCCCGAGGTCTTGACATGTCCGCTTTTGCGCGCAAACACCAGCGCGAGGAGCCTTCAACAGCGAGTTTGAAAGCGACGAGAACGATCACTGAAACAAGAAGAGCCACCTACATGCTTGCGACGAACGTCGCAGCCTCGAGCGCGGCGCAGGTGTTGCTGCTCGTGCTGCAGCAGCACAGCAGCGGCAGCAGCAGCAACAGCAGCGCCTCTATCAAAACATCCCCTTACACCCAGGGCGGTGTGCATTGCCTCCAAGGTGCATGGCGTATACCCACAACTGCAACCACTTACAACCTTCATCCCAGGCGCTACCACTGTCATCAGAAGCTTGGCACTGCATCGTCACCGCCCGCGCCCATTACGTCCAGCCCTGTCTAAGGGGCCACCTATCTCCTATGCGCCTTACCGGCCCGCCCGCCCGGCGT
>NW_014009892.1:3499-3910 GCF_000611645.1 Monoraphidium neglectum
GACGGCCCCTTGCCGGTGAGAGGAGATCTGGCCGGGTGATTTGCTGCTGGTTGACAAGGGGCGTGCCAGCAGGGTGACTCTGAACTGTGCCAACACCCACGCACCCACGCAAGCAATGTTGCTGTTCAGAGTTCATCCCTGCTGCTATTTGAGCAGTCTTTTGCTGCTCGTCGCAGCACCCAGCAGACACCCATGCGTGCAGCTCTCCACTCAATCAGCCATCACGCAGCCTCTGCTCACCCTTCACCGCCCAACACCCGGCCCTCATCCTCAGGTGCCGCCGCCGTGCATCCTTGTGTCCATTGACACCTGCTACCGCCTCATCGGATGCACGGGCCCTTGCATCGCCAACAAGGTCGCCAACGGGGCCCACCCACACCCCATGAGCTTCATCGTCGGGCCGGCGCGGCG
>NW_014009892.1:4426-6560 GCF_000611645.1 Monoraphidium neglectum
AACGGCCCCCTTTGAACACATTTATCTTTTTAAGCTTCCACACATGTGTTTGGACCCCTGTTATCGCCCATGCGGTCAGGATGGTCATGTTTGCAATGCTGCCTGACAGCGCTTTGGCTTGCGATTGTTGAATGCGCGGCTGTCTGGTGCCATTGGCGTGTGCATCTAGTTGCGCTGTGTTACAAACCTTACGGACGGTAGGGTCCCCTGTTTCCATGTGTAATTGTGGCTGCTGGCACAAAGCTCTCTGCAGGCTGCGATGGCACCCATTCAACCGATTCAGTGAGCACATGCTAAGCTGCGTCAAACGTCCCAAAAAGTTTCGCTCGGAGGAAGTGCGGGCACGAACGCATCGCAGGCAGGGGGCGCCACACACGCACAGCAGCACTCACGGCCACTGTGCGCAGGGGTTTGCACACAGCTGTCTATCAACCGATTCAAGTTTGAAACTGCCTGGCATCACCAGCCCTTGTTGTTGCGTGTACTCATGATTCAGCTTGCTTGTGGACAGTCCTGCAGGCCCCAGCTCAACGGCAAGCACCTGTATACTAGTAATGCACATTGCATCAGGTACACGTCCACCTGTCCTGGTCTGTCTGGGTCTGTGCTTGCGCGCCGTCATGTCATACAAGAGCATATGAGACCCCTGCCAGCCCCTCCGGCCTCTGCCGCCGCTGTAACGGACATACTCATCCACCGACCGACGTCAGCAAAGTCTTGGCCAAACACGCAGCGAGCGCGTCGTCGGGCACTGAGCGTAATCTGGGAGCGTCCCTGCATTCCTCATCAAGATTGCGCATCCAATTACGCAGAGGTGAGTGCAGTGCAGCACAGGGCGATGGTGCCGTCGCCTTGCTCTCCGGAGGCGGGTGGGACAAAATGCGGTGGGGCAGTGGCGCGGTGTCGGCGCGCTGACTGAAATGCTCATTGCGTCGCCGCACACCTTGGGGGTGCACGGTTGGCATGGCATGCCAACCGTTTAGATGGTGGAAGTGCGGATCATTTGCTGCAGCTGCCCGTCAAGCATGAATGTATGTGCTGTTGTTCGACAGCTCGCATAGCAGTCGTGTGGACCAGTGCTCGACGCTTGGGCACGGCAGCGACAGCCGACAGGTCACCACAATCAGAAGCATGCATGCCGGCTTGTTGGGCGCCGCGCGCCACGTTCCCTGACTGAGCACACGTCACAACGTGCGTGGTGGTGTCCAGGCGACTTGTCATCACTGTCGTGGCCCACATCCCCTGTTCAGGTTCCAATTACCGCAGCGACCGCGAACGGAACCCGGGCGAACGGAACCCGGGCCCACCGCGACCTCGGATGATGTCGCTATTCTATGCAATGGATATCAGCGTAGGAAATTTAAATATCAATTCTGTTGTCCCTTGTGCGCGGGAACAGGGCAGCGCAGCTCGGCAAGCACCACAATGCACCTGCTCACGTATCAGATGCGTCGAAACGCGCTGAAATCAGTGTTAGAGACACTTTAGAATTTCATGTAATGGATCTGAAATTTCTTGGGCTACGGTCAAACGTCTCTTGTGGCCATTCTCCCTGCATTGACCACTGTATGTGTCAAGTCAATGTGCTCGAAGTGCTGGATCATTTTTCACAAATGATGGGTGCCACCCGGCATGGTATCGAGGCATGTTTAGCACGATGACATGGCAACCTTGCAGCTGTGTGAAGACACAGCGCTTTTTGGAGGGGGTTTATATGCAGGATCCATCCCTCAGGTGGTCACCTGTGGCGTGGACGCGCTCTATCTGTTGAGCACGTCCCACCCAAATGCAACCCCCCGAGGCTGAAAAAAAAACGAAATCATGACCATACATGATAAAAAAACACAAAATGGTCCATGCCCAGGGGTTTTTGCTTTTTGAACCAACTCTGTTGACTAGATCAGGGCGCTATTTCAAGTATCCAGCTGGCACACACTTCATCCCCAGTGTGCTGCTGTCTGCCCAACACACCATTGGCTACCTGCCTTCAGACAACACAGGAACCCAGCGCCGCCCCCCGTCCCGGTCACCTGCATACATTCACAATGAGAGCCCCGCCGTCAGCGCGCGGCCCACGTCGCCGATCCCCTTTCAGACCCTGCCCGTGGCAATCAAGCGCCCGACACAACCTATT
>NW_014009891.1:0-3215 GCF_000611645.1 Monoraphidium neglectum
GAGCCCAGGTGGGGGTGTCGCCAGCGCAGGCGAGATGATTATTTGGCTAGTGACAGAATTTCAGAAGCTGGGACTGAGAAGATCTTGCTACGCCCACCAAGCTCGCGTCAACACAAAACTGCACAAACAGCCTGCGTCAGGGTGTAGTGTGCCCCTCGCACACGCGGGGTGGCTCCACCCAGCCTTTACAGCTGCCCTGCACGGCTGCGCTCACCCCCTGGAGTGCAAGTCTCTAAAAACGCAGTAGCGCAGGGCCTCTGGCGCGGTGCAGGGGTACCGCCACGCCACTGCGCCGCCGCCTGCCAGGCGGCAGGGCGGGCTCACCGCAGCATGGGGTGCTCCTGCTTGGGGTTGAGAGGGAGCGCAGCAAGGCAGGCAGGCATAGTGTTTCTGGACCATGGAGGAAAAGCGCAGTGGTGCAGAGGCCAGGGTACCCTTGGGACACACACAGGCAGTGAGGCGGCGAGCGGGGGCTGCGGTTGTGAAGCGTGTGGGCCGCAAAGCCAAGCGCCTCACCCTGCCAGGCGGGTCCGGCCTCCTCCAGAGTCGCAGGGATCCCGAACCAAGCCCCCTCCGCCACGGATGCGCGCCAAGGCGGTGCAGCAGCAGCAGCCGACGACGCTGGCGACAACAGCATTCCGCGTGTGGGCCTCGCTACCAGCCCCTCTGGAGTCCGCTGACCTCCGCCAGGCTGGTGCCCTGCAACAGCTGCAGATGCTTGCTGCCGGGTCAAGCCGCTGCCGTCGCTGCTGGCGTAGTAATCTGCGTAATCATCCACGTCAGCGTCATGACGACTAGCCGCTGTCTCGCCCCTTGGGTCGGGCGCATGCCCGCCGCTGACCCCGATCTCATCCATTGTGGCTGGCCCTGCCGCCACGTCGTCCCTGATGGACCCCTTACCCCAGTCCTCCTCCTCGTCAGAGGTCAGGTAGTCCCATTTGCGCCGCGACCGGCAGCGCCGTGAAGAGGCAATCGCGCCGCACGAGCCGGCTGCTGCGCCGGCGGCGGCTTGGCCCGCATCGCAGCCATCGGGACCCGCTGCCGCTGTGTGGCGCGCCGACTTTGGGATCGGCTGTGCAGCAGCAGGCTCTGGGGCGAAGGGCAGGGTCGCGCCTGGCGCGGAGGGCAGGGTGGAGCCGCCGATGGTGTACAGGCGCAGCCAGCCTGCAATGGGGTGGGGTGGAGGTGGAGGCGGTCAGCAGTCTCGCCTTCCAGGCACAGATGGCCCGACGGCTGCCTCTGGCGTCTGCAACGTCCCTCAGTATGCGTGTAGCCGTGCAAACTCACACATGCACACACGCATGTGTGCGTACACACATATACACACACATACACACACATACACACACCGTGCACACGTGCACGAGCCGGCACACCTCGCTCCAGGCCCAGGGTGACCTCATCGGGTGTCAGCCGGAGCGGCAGCCCACACAGCGCTGGCTGCACCCCGACCTTGGCATCTGCGGTGAGGGTGACGTTTCATCCAAGGTGTGGTGTGAAAATTTAAGGCTATTCACTGCCTCGGCCAGTTTTGATTGCAACGTGCTTGCAGGCGTTGGCCCAGATGCGCTCCCAGGCGGCCCCTCCACCGCTAACACTGCATTGCAACCTGGCAGGCAGCCAATAGCAGCACCGACAAGCCGATGGACGGTCCTCAGCTGAATCGCATCTGCGTAGTTTGTGCAAAGGCCAGATGACGGTGGTGTGTGGAGTCGGTGGTACCCAGGGAGCATGGTGCCCGAGGGGGTGGCAAGCTTCAGCGGCGGCACAGCACAAGTCAAGTCGAAGGCGCATTGCGTGCATATGCTCCATCCGACCTGACGCATCCCAGACGTAGCCATTATGTCCAATAACCTGTACCATCATACTGCTGACCACATATGCAAACCAACATGCAGATCGATCTGCCGCAAATGCTGAATCGTGGCCACGAGCGGAGAGAGTGTGCGAGGGTTCTATATATTCAAAAGCTATGTTTGATTGACACTGGTCTGCGGTGGGCTCTAGCACAGTCCTGCGGCTGCACCCCTTGCTGCACGGGCCAGCGGCGAGTTGGCGCCAGCGTCGCTGGCGCAGTGATCAGGTTTGCGATGCCCAGGTGCGTGCCTGCCGCACGAATAGCCATCAAGGTCACTACAGCTTCCAGATGGTTAAGTGTGATCCAGCTCATTGAGGCTTCCTTGCTGCTGCCCAGGTGATGCCGCTGACATCACCCTTTCGACATCGCAGGTCGTCCCCAGGAAATCGAGAGTCGCAGCAGCTGCATGGACACACAGGGGCGCCAATATTACCTCACGCATTTGACTGACAAGTTTTTCACATCTCGCCGCTCCAAACCAGCTTTCAATACGCACTTGATCGCCAATCTGACTTGACCAGCACGGGATTTCATCAAAGGATGAGCGCCCAGGAACCCACCTGCGGCGGCGGCAGCCAGCAGGGTGGCGCGCCCTTGTCCCCGGACCTACCTCCAGAGCAGCGGCAGGGCCTGGACTCACTCAAGGCCGCACTCCAGGACGTCAGCAGCGAGCCGGGCGCCACGGTAGGTGGCCGTGCCCCTGTCTGCACAATTTCCTGCTCGTCCCTGCCCCGCTGCACCGCCAGCAGTCCGCTCGGTGCCGGCGCCGACACTGGAGCGTTGCTGACTTGTCGGCGCCATGTCAGCGCAATGCACGTTGCCTGCAAAAGGTCTGCAGGTTGGGCTTCCCTGACCACGCTCCGCACCGGGCTTTGGCAGGCCGAGGGCCCGGCTGTCCTCGGATGGCTCATCAGTCCTCCACTCCTGGCATGTTGGCTGTCGTGCTGCCAGGGCCATCCCCCTTGCAGCGACGCCCTACAAACAGCCCTGCTGTTGCACTCTGTGTGCGCGTCCTTAATGCAGGTGCACTATGCAGCCCCGGGTTTGACGCCGCCGTCCCAGACTGACCCCGACAACATTGGCACTCTGGCTTCAGACCTGCAGGTGGGGGTTAATGCGGTTGTGTCAGCCCGTGCAATATGCTGCAACACAAGCGCTGGCAAGTTGAGGTGCGAAAGTTCTCTTCACTACCGTGCCTGCATCATTCCCACGCACCCCTCTCTGTTGAACAAGCAAGCTGTTGCATCCCGCGGCCTTACGTCGCCCATGGCATCCTCACTCCCTCTATGTGTCGCTCCGGCCAACCCCCCCAGGGACGGGACTTCATCGTGGCCCCCAGCGCTGACGGCCGCCGCGT
>NW_014009891.1:4121-6661 GCF_000611645.1 Monoraphidium neglectum
GGGGGGGGGGGGGGGAGAGGGCCCCCGGTGGGGGCTCACAATGTTAGCGGGGCGGGTCCAATGGCACCGGCGCTGCTGCAGTGGTGTGGCGCGGCAGCAGCAGACCGGGGCGACCCCTGCCGCGATGGCGCCCGCATACCACCAACCTCCGGCGCACTGGCGCAGTGGGCCAGATTTAGGACAGTGGACGTATCTCAATTGTCGAGGAATGTGAGTCATCCTTTTGCATCTTCCATGTTCGCCCTGCAACCGCCTCCCTGTCTTGACCCACACCACCCCTGGACGCAATTACTCAGGAGCGCATCGACCTGCCCAGCCCTGATGCCATACGCACAGATGTGAGGACGCTGAACGACTAACCACGCACCCCCATTAGTGACGCATGCATCCCCACACTCCAGCAATGAACTCAACTCCCTGCATTTCCGGCCTGCACGTTTGGCGTGCAATCGCGTACACGCCCTCTTCAGAACAGGCTGCGTGACTGACCGGTAAACTATGCATTTGTCAAAAGGTGCATTTCCTGTGTTGGCATGAATGTGAATTGACAGTCAAAGTTTCACACGTATAGTACCATGCAGCTTAATGCGTGCTGTTGAGGCTGATTTGCACTTTGATTCATTCCAACATCGCCCCCCAATCCTTCCCCCAGGTCAAGACAGGCTTTGGCGGTCGTGTAGGACCCTCCGTTCCCCCCGGTTGGACTGGTGGCAGCGCGAGTGATCACAAGCCTGAAAGGGCGGGTGATGAGTGATGTGGTGGCAGGGCGCGATGGGCAACAGTTGTACTGCAGCCTGGCTTGATGAGATCAGCACGTGTGAGGCAAGCTGGTGGCTGTTTCACAGCTGTGTTGCCGCGGTGGCCTGCCGGCTTGTGTTTGTTTGTGTGTGCATCCCTCATTTCATTGCTACCTCGAGAGTTTCTCTGCATGATTGGTTGCAATGTGACCTTGCTGAAATAGGCCTGCTGCTCCCTTGACGCTGTGAGTGAGAGTGTGCAGTTTTTGTTACAGTCATCACTCTGGCAACAATGTTGTGCGGGCATAGTCGCAAAACCGCGCTGACCAACTCCATCATGCGCTGAGTTGAGTCTTGCGTGAGTTGCATCTCGCACGCAGCCATACAGTCGATCAGACCAACTGAACATCTGCCAGCTTGAAAAACCCAGGCACATGTATCGTGGCGGCTGCTGCAAGCTTGGCAGCTGCGGCACAAACAGACATGCTCCTGATCATCAAGTATGCTGACAATGGTAACCCCAGCTGCGTCGTCGCTGTCACACCTGAGCTGCCGAATCAACTCAACATTCAGTTCTCAACCAGCGCAGCCCCCAGCAGCAGCCGCGGCCGCACCCGCGTCTGCCGCCATCTCCTTCACCGCCGCCCTATCGGGCGCCCTCGACTGTGCCCTGAGAACACCAGCATCCTCGACATAAGCGGTGAAATGTGCTGGAAGGGAACACCTAGTTCGCCTTGGACAACGATGACGTGTATAAACTCCTGTTTGCTTCTTGCAACACTGTGGCTGCAGGTTCCCAGGCATTTGGCTTCGATATGTAGCAAATCACATGGTGTGCTGCAGGCAGTCAAACAGCTCGTAGTAACCAAAATTACAGCAGCCAAACATGCCTCATCCGTGACATTCAACCAACATCAGCAACTCGTGTGATGGATGCGGTTTTATCTGATGCAACCAAGAGCGTGTTAGAATGTTGTCAGCAGTAATCGTCGCTCTACGCTCGCTTCGCCCCCAGCCACCTGATGTAGAGCAGTGGGACGCCTAGGCCAGCCGCAATGCTCGTGCGCTTGAAGCGTGCAGCATGATGTGCTGCCTTTCGCATGTGGTGCTCTGTCAGCTCCCAGACCGCCTTGAGCTCTTCGGCGCGCGCTGGATCGCTGTGCACGGCCTTGCTCGCCTGCACCAGCGCCGCAGCCTTCCTCCAGTAGTGCGCGCGGCCCAAGGTACTGGCGCCACACAACAAATATCCGGCAAACTGCTCTGGGGGAGTCTCTGCAATGCC
Source organism: Monoraphidium neglectum (assembly GCF_000611645.1). Taxonomy (NCBI): domain Eukaryota; kingdom Viridiplantae; phylum Chlorophyta; class Chlorophyceae; order Sphaeropleales; family Selenastraceae; genus Monoraphidium; species Monoraphidium neglectum. The sequence continues at coordinate 6,141 of NW_014009891.1, forward strand.
CAGGTCTGAGAGCAGCTGGCTGAACCACCAAGGCCCCACCCGCACAGCACCTGCACCACCTGCGGGAAGTGACTTAGGTGGAGTCGAGCAAGCGTGTGTGTTTGCATCGCCCTCCGTACCATCTCAGCACTCACCTGGCGCACTGACAATCGTGTAGGCCCCGGCAGGGATGCAGGCAGGCCCTGCGTACTCCACGCCACTGGCCTGGTGCTTGAGCGACCCAGCATCGCTACCTGTCAAGGCCTTCAGCAGAGAGGCTGCAGGGACACCGGGCGTGAAAGTTCGTTTATGTACGTTCACCACCTCCCCGCGTGTTTGCGGCTGCATCTAGAGTGGGCTGCCCGCCTGGAGTGGCCGTCCGCTGCAACGGGTTGTTACGAGTGGCTGCGACTAGGGATTTTCATACACGAAAAATCCGGAATCAACGGAGCAGAAAGTGCTGAGAGCGAGAGCACACACGATCTCCCAATTGTGTCTGTCTCACTCTTTATCTAATCCTTAGTCACGAGTACACACAGACC
>NW_014009890.1:0-5756 GCF_000611645.1 Monoraphidium neglectum
ACCCGCGCCCCGCCCCCCGTCCACCGCCCACCTTGATCGCGTACAGCTGTCCGTCCAGCGTGTTCAAACACAGCTTCACCTTCCCGTAGCTCCCACGCCCCAGCGTCTTCACCACCACGTACTGGTTGATGCACGTCGCGCCGGTCACGTCTCGGTTGACCGTCAGCTGCGTCGTTTCCCGCGCGAGGCTGCCGATGCCCTGCAGCCCGGCCTGCAGCTTCGCATACATCTCCCCATCCGTAAGCATGATGCTCTTGATCGCCTTCTGCAGCTGCTGCAGGCTCATGTGGCGCCGCGAGTCGAAGCTGCCGCGCGCGGACGCGGCGCCGAGCTGGCTGTTGCCGACGTCCGACGCGCCGTCCAGCGAGCAGCTGCCGCCGCCGTTGGTGCGGGTGCGCCAGCCGAGGACGCTGTCCTGGTCGCCGCTGACCACGACGCCCGCGACGGCGCGCATGTGCACCGCGCTGCCGGCGCTGGTGTTGTTTGCCGCGCTGTTGTTTGCGCTGTTGGTGTTGTCGACCGCGCCGGCCTCCTCCACGGTGCTGCCGCTGGGCGTCCTGCGGCAGCGGCGGCGCGGGGGCGGGCGCGGCGGCCGGGTGCGGCGGGTGCGCACGACACAGGGCGGAATCTGCCCCGAGCGCTCTGAGCACGCGTCTGCGGCGGCGCACTGCGCCCATGCATGCATGACGGCTAGCCGCGGGCACCGGCTGCCGGCCACGGCCCCCCCGGCTCATGCGCACAGGGGCTGTGTTCGCGCCCGCATGGCCCCGCACCTCTTGCGCGGCGACTCGTTGCCGCTGGAGCAGGTACCCGTGAGGGTGGACTCTGTCATAGAGTCCTGCATCAACGACGCGCGCAGCCCGCTGGGCGCGCGCTGCGCAGGCCGCCGCGCGGGCCGCGCCCGCGGCTCACCCGCGGCCCCGCCAGACTCCTTCCTGCCATGGGGGGTTTGTTGGGTGGGGGCGCGGCACGGTGGAGCGCCGGGTGCGAGAGGCCAGGGGCGGCGGGCGCTGCAGCATGCGGCGCGCGGGCTGCGGCTTTCGCGGTAAGACTTTGTCGCCGCAGAGGGTCAACACGCAGCACCGCCATGCAACCGCGTCGCACGGCACCCGCAACCTCTGCCCCGAGCACCTGGATGGCGCGCGCCACTCAGGGTTGTCATGCGGCGACCGGGGCGTCTGGGACTCTGGGGAGTCGCTGCCGCCGCCGCCGAGCTCGTCGTAGGTTGCTATGAGCCCGAGATGGTCGACTTTGGGCGCCGGCGGGCTGCCGCCGGCGGCGCCGCCGCCGGTGTGGCTGCGCCTCCTCCGGCACGGCGCCGGAGCGCCGCTCGCGTCGCCTGCACTCTTGCGCTGCGAGCCGCCGGCGGCGGGCTCGGCCGGCCGCTGCTCGGCGGGCGCGGCATTGTTGCCCTGCTCGTCGGCGCCCGCGCCGCCTGGCCAAGACACTGCTGTCAACACCGCCGCCGGCTCCTTGGGCCCTGCTTATGACGCAGTACAGGGCAGTGAAGGAACGGAGATGACCCTGCTTGGCCCACTTTGCATGCCGCATGCGCGCGCGCCTGCGCGCGCGCGCGCGCGCCCGTGCGCGATGACCAATGGTCGCAAGGCCGCAGATCGCCGCTGCATGGCCCGGTGATCACACGTGAAACGCTACCCACCTTGGCCATTAGCGGGCCCCACTGCCGCGGCCTGGCCTTTCACATCGTAGCGTCTGCTCAGCCTGCGAGGGGCAGCGGCCGAGCTAAGTCGCTCCATAGCTACAGGGCCGCTGGTATAAACCCTGCGTGTCAAAGCCGTCTGCTTCAGGCGCCCCGTGGCACGACTTACGGTGTGTCTGGAGCGTCACCCCCGCCCTGGACCGCCGGTGTCGAGCTTGAACACCCCAGTCTGATATGTGCTATTATCTTTTACCTCCTGAGCGCGCGCAACGGCGGGAGGCGCCCTCGGAAGGGGCCTAGCAACAAGATTGGCTGACAGAGGACTCAAACCAAAACACGACTGACACAGAACTTCAAATATTCAATATTGTTGGGCTGCGACGTGGTTCTGACACGACCTAAGGTCTTTCGATGGGATTCCGAGCGGAGTCTTGTATGGAGGCACCTGTTTGTTCAGTGATATGCATGTTGAGGTGGTCTCTCTGGATCGCACAATCACAAACTTTACAGTGGTGCGCGATCCGCAACCACTTCCCCGCCGGCACACCAACGCCACAGGGGAGTGTCCGATCATCACTGGGCAGGCTGCCTGTTTTCCTTCCTCTTTACACTGTCACCATCCACACCCACGTGGACAAGGCAACATCAACCCGTGAGGAATCAGCCGGCGAGCAGCTAGACGGGCGCCGCACCCCCAGCAGCCTCGGCTGGCGCACTGGCTGCTGCCGCCGCAGCTGCCGGTGGCAGCCCTGCAGCTGCCGCCGGGGCAGGAGCTGACTTCATGACCTCCTGCGGCGTGTGACGTGCAGGGAGAACAAGTGTTGTGCAACGCAGCAGATTACACCAGGCCCACGCCCATAGCCAGCGTGCCGCCGTCACCCGTTGTCAGCGGCGCCCTGCGGGCAGTCAGGTTCCCCCACTAACCTCCAAGGACCAGGTGGTGACGCGCGTGGCCTTGTTCCAGTAGTACGGCTGTGGTGCAGTGGAGAGGCACGGAAGAGCAATACGTTTGGTGCGCAGACGCGTGCAACGCAGACCTTGGCCAAGTTGCCCAGAGACAATCTGCTGCACAGCTCCTGCGCCTGTGCTGACGAGCGCTGAGGCTCTTTTCTCCAAACGCCATCCAGCCCCTTCGGCTTGAATTGCAGCCAGGCCAATGAACGCACCTTGCCCGCAGCGTCGTGAGCAACAGCCCAGTCAGGCGGCAACTGCGGCGCCGCCCCCGCCGGCGTCGCCGCCGCTGCAGCGCCACCAGCCGCCGCGCCCGCCGCTGCTGGGGCGGCGACCGCCGGTTGCTGCGCCAACACCTCTGCCTGCCGCTGAGAGCGGTGGACGGAAAGCGGTGCGCGCGATGGGGTCGGCTAGACAACTGAGCAGAAGCACAGCCGCCCGAGCACGGACCTGTATATACAAGAGTCCGCCTTTCAGGCTGCTGCAGGTGCCTCATCGCCTCGGCATCCTGCCCACCACAGACCAGCCATTGTTGCCACACAGGCCCATGGGTCCACGGCGCGCTCACCTGCGCAAAGTCCCGTGCGCGCTTCTCAATGTCAGTCAGGTCAAACTCGTGAGCCTTCCGCTTCTCACGCAGGTCGCTCTCGTAGATGGGCGGCCGCATCAGGAATGCCTCCTCCCCGTAGATCTGCTTCCAGTTCACGGTGCCGTTGGGGCACAAGGCGGCCATGTGGCCGAGCTGCGGCGGGTCAAGGTGGCAGGGTGGAGGGAAGGGGGGTGAATGGTGGAGGGTTTAGCATGTGTGAACCCCCTAGCGGCGGTGGCGACACTCAGAAATGCGCAACGAGCCCATCAAACCGCTCTTTGAATCAAAGTAAAGTGCGAAGGAGCAAGGTGCATGCCTCAAACTTCCTGCCTGTGTCCCCCACCGTGCTGCTGCTGCTGCTGCTGCCGCTGCTGCCGCTGCTGCCGCTGCTGCCGCTGCTCCTACCGCTGCTGCTATAGCTGCTGCTGCTGCTGCTGCGGTTGCTGCTGCTGCCTCTGCTGCTGCGGCTGCGTTTCACCCCTGAAGTTGCCACCGCTGCGACTGAACGTTGTGTTCTACACCACGAATCCAGACATCTACCTGTCCGCAAAGGTTGCAACCCCTTGGATCCCACGTGGGGTCGCGCCGCAGCTTGTGGTGCATCTCCATATTGAAGAGTGCTCCTTGGAGGTGCGCCTGGCGCCGCTGGGTGCCTTGTGACGCTGGCGGAGAAGGTCTGCCGGCTCCGTAAACGGCAAGACGTTGTGCTGTGTGACCTGCGTTCAGCAAAACGACGCCCAGGTTAGCGCATTGCCTGTGTTTGCTAGCAAGCACAGCGCGACGACGGCGGCACATGCAGCGCGCAGCAGGGCCTGCTGCAGTTGTCCACAGCCACAGCTAGAGTCCCACAACACACACGTATGAGGTACACGCTGCTTCTTTTGCTGCCTGTGACCTACCAAGCGGACTGCGGTGATGTGCGCAGGGGTGATCTGCCCGAAGGAAACCGTACCGGCTAAATTGTCCAATTGCGTTCAACGTACGTTAACCACTGCATGGTAGGCTGGTACGACGACGGCCTCAAAAGCGGGTTACAGTTGGCACCAGTCTCTTTCGTGACAGAGAAGGGCAGAAGCGGAAGTCGTTGCCACATACTTAGCTTCATAAGCTCATGTATATGATACCAACCCTTTGACCCCCTGTCCTGAACGATCCAAGATCAGCCAGCTCATGCACACGTTCTCTACTTTGAGCTGCAACATCAGAGCACAAGCCTGGGATTCAATGCATTGACGCGATAGTGCGAAGCGCTCAAGCGCAGCGTTCGATAGCAGCGCGTGACGCTCACCGACCATGGACCGACTGCTTTCGGGGCTGAAGCCGCGCCCGGAGCTGAAGCCTCCCGACTGCATCGCGCGCTACGTCGTCGTCAAGCACTCATGGCGCGGCAGATACAAGCGCATCTTGTGCATCACGCCCAGCGCGCTGCACACGCAGAATCCGGAGGGGCGGTTGGTCGTCACGAACAGCTACGTCTTCGCAGGGGTGCGAGCGGGACGCGGCGCGGCGTGCGTGGACTCCGGCATGCGCGCACCACAGCCAATGCAGCGGCGCCCGCTTTCGAGCAACCCTCAGTGGGGGCCATGCGCTCCGCCATCGGCCCCATGCGGGCGCACGCGGCGCCTAGGCCTTCGGGCCTCGGCGCTCCGCTCTTGCACAGGCTGACGCCGTTGCTTGTGCCATTGCAGGGCGGCGAGTCTGACATCGACAGCATCGCCCTGGGGACAGACGACCAAGAGTTCACGCTCAGCGCTCGGCACGACGGCAAGGTGCGGGCGCCTGGCCCCCCGCCGCTCGTCGCCAATCCGCGGTCGCTACCGCGCTTGTTGCCATCACGTTGGGCGGCGGCGGCGATGGGCGGCGGCAAAGGGGAGGCAGCAGCCCCTGCAGCCGGGAGGGTTAGTGCGTTGATGCGGAAGGAGCAGCGAGGCGTCCATCCCGCGACTGAGCGCCTCGAAACACCACTCTGCGCAAAGCCCAGAACCCCCGTCTCCCGCCGTGACCGGAGCCCGCGCCGCCCCCGATCCCCATCATTGCTGCCAGGGCAAGCACAAGCCCCTGAAGCTCAGCTGTGTTCACAGGGCCATGCTGCTGACAGACCTGTACCAAGCAATGGCGGCCGCGGGCGCGCTGGCCAAGTGCTCGGTTGCCCTCAAAATCCTGGGGTGGGCAACGCGCGGGCGCCACCGATCGAAAACGGACGCAGGCCTCTGGCAGCGGGCGGCTGACCGCCAGGGCACAGGCGGGGCGCCAGGGAGTGAATGGGCCGCTGGACGCCCGCACAGCGGCGGGTGGTGTCAGCTCACCCCGCTGCCGGCGGCCCCGGGGTGCCGCGGCCGCGGCCGCGCCCATCTTTGGGCGCCCCCCTGCGCTCAGCCCCGCCGCCGCACCCGACGTGGTTTCGAATCCCCGCCCATTCCCTGGTTTCTTTTGCGGCCCAGGAGCCCCCAGGACTTCCGGGGCCTGGCCTGGGACGGCGCTAAGTGGAGGCCGGTGACGCTGCGGGTGACGGCGTACGGCCTCGAGCAGCTGGCAGAGGGTGGGCGGAGGGGATCC
>NW_014009889.1:0-5748 GCF_000611645.1 Monoraphidium neglectum
GGGGTGGGGCGGAGGGTTGGGGTTGGGGGATGGCGAGTCTTTGGGGAGTCTTTAGTGTGTGAGGGCAGGGTGAAAGAAATGGTCAGGGGATGGTCGCCCCCATTGTGGGGGGTCGGGGCGGGAAAGAGGGTGGCGACGCAGTGTGCGCTGGGGCCACGGTGGGGATTCAGATGTCGCAAGGAGTTTCGGCCGCAGGGCGGCGCCAGCGAACCCCAGCGCCGGCCGCGGCGGTGGGGGGGCTGCGCGGCGCCACGCCTCCCGCCTGCGCCACCCTCAAGACATCCGACGTTACCGGCCCCAGGGAAAACATTCAAACGGAGACACTGCAACGACCCGACAATTGCCCTGACTGTTTCCCAGAGTTCTCTGCTCCCGTGCACCTGCACCCCCCCCCTTCGCCATGCAGCCCCGCGCCTGCAACCCCCACCACTTGCTGCAACCCCCCTGCGCGCCCCCTGCACCCTGCACCCCACCCCTTCACCCCACCTGGACCCCGATGGCCTTCATGCTGCAGTTGTGCGCCGCCGTCACGCCCTCCGGCGTCGACTCAACCGCGACGCACATGTTGGGGGGCCGCGCCAGCTTCAGCGACGCGGACAGCAGCCGCTGACTCAGCGTCTCGAACTCGTCCTCGGCGGTGACCTGGCGGCGGCAGCAGAGACACTCACGTGAACATATGCAAATAAGTCTAGGCCCTGGCCCTGCGAGTGGCGGCCTCCGAAAACCCACACCGTCAGCCCCTGACGCCACAACATCCGCACGCCTGGAACATTGGTCCCGGCCGGCCGCACGCCCGCCCCATCTGAATGACACGACACCCCACGGCTTCCGTCACGCCGGCTGGGCGGGATGAGATGCAAGATGTGCCTCAAAAAGATCGGGAAAACGGGGGTGGCTTGTCCGGCCCCTTGGGTAACGACTTCACAGACCCACCAGCGCAGAAAAGTGGTCGTGCAGCGTCATCCGCGCCAGCGCCGCGCGCACGGTCGCGCGGTCGAGCGACGACACGAGCGCGCAGGGCACGTTGAAGCGCGCGAGGGCGTCGAGCCACTCGCGGACGCCGGGGCGGGGGGTGGCCTGCTCGGCCAGGGCGCGGGCCGCGAGGCCAGCATGCTCCATCGCCAGCTCCCTGGGTTTTTTTGCAAGTGCGTGTGCGTGTGCATGTGTGTGTGGGTGGGTGGGTGTGAGTGTGTGTGTGTGTGTTTTGTGTGTGTGTGATGTGTGCGTCTGATGCATGTGTGTGTTGTGTGTGTGTTTGTGCATAAAGCGTGTGTGTGTGTGTGTGGTATGTGTGTGGAATGCTTTTGTGTGGGGGGAGCACATGCACACACGTGTGTGTATTGAGTGGGGATGAAGTTGGTCCAACAGCGGTGGTCGAGGTGTGGCGTATAGGCGCGGCTGAGTGATGCCAACAGAGATGTGGGGCCAACAGGTTGCCGCGGCTCTCATCCGGCACCCGGGGGCGAAGGATCGAGGCCCGCCGGGGCGTCTGCCGCAGCCGTTAAGATCGGCCCAGAGTGATCTGGCACATACCCTTCGACAGCCCGGCACTGGAGAGCCATGGCCATCGTACACGCAGTGCCGCGTCCACAACGCCTTGCTCGAAACGACCCCAACCCGCTCAGCAGTGACATCAGCGCACTAAAACGCCCCACCGAGGCAGAAAAGCCCATGCCAGCATGGGCAGGGCGAACCCCCCGCCCCGTGGGGGGGTGCCGGCCTGGCAGCGTGATGTGCGGCCCGCGGCGGCGCGGCAACGAAGGCAGCAAGAAACAAACCGCGCCCCACCTGCCGTCCTTCAGTGAGTCTGCCCAGCGCAGCATGCGCACCGCCGCCACCTCTGGCGGCATGGCGTGCAGCTCGGGGTGGCGCAGGCGGCCCTCGTTGAGGGGGAGGTCCCGAGAGGCGGCCAGGGCCCGCCAGGCGGCGGCGCGGACGGCGTTCATGTCGGCGACGACGCCTTTGGAGGGGGAGTACGGTGTGTGTGTGTAAGTGCGTGTGTGTGTGTGTGTGTGTGTGTGAGTGTTTGTGTGTGTGTGTGTGTGTGTGTGTGCGCGCGCGCCCTGCGGATGGGCGATAGCGAACAGTAGCAAAGCGTGGGCTCCAAAGCAGTGACATCATACATTGGCAAACGCCCACGCCATGCGCCATCATGCTGCACCGGCCGGTGCTGTCACCCTCACAACAACCGCAACCCACCCACGCGCCGCCCCCCAGCCCCGGGCCACCAGCGCGCCAACAGCCCCGCGCCGCCCACCGTCAAAGTTGAGCACCATCCCAAAGGCCTCGTCCGGCCGCATCGCGTGGCGCAGCCGCAGAGCGCCGTGCGTGCGCAGGCTCTCGTTCATCGCATCCACGTCCACGCGCATCACGCCGCCCGCGGGCAGCAGGTGCACGAAGCCCTGCCGGGGCGCCGCGGCGCGCAGGGGCGTGTGCAGGTGTGAGAGGGAGCAGCGGCGGGGAGGAGGGCGCCGCGTGGCGGCGGCGGCGAAACGCTGCGCGCGCTGGGGCATTGCGTACGGCACATGTGCTGGACGTCACAAGGAGAGCGCCGCGCCCGCGCAAGAACCCCGATGATACAAACTTCATGAGGGCCCAAGCACCGTGGCGCACCTCCCCATGTTCTGCGCCGGCGCGCTGCGGGCCGCCCTTGAGGAGCCGGTACAGGCCCTGCTGCTGCTGCTGGCGACCCTTGGCCGCGCCGCCGCCGTCGCCGCCGTCTGGGGCGAGCGCGCGCGGCCGTAGCGGCGCGGCGCGGCAGCGGCGGCGCGCTGGGCACGATACCACAGCATGCTGGGGCGCCGGGCAACCACTGGTGCGGGCGCAGCGAGCAATCGTCCGACCACTCGCGTGCGCCTGCATTTGAGCCCGCTGAAAGACGGGCGCCCGCGCTGTGCGAAAAGGGCAAGACTGAGACGAAGCCTGTTGCACGCAGCAGCTCAGCAGGCCGCAGCACTTGTCTAATAACGCAACGGCTTCAACTCAAAGTGAGTGCGAGAGGCTGCGAGCGCACACTGTGCTCGGGGAGATGGAGAGGCCGCGACACACTCCGTGTGTCAGGGTACGAGGGGTGTCTCTGCGCCTGTGAATCTTCGGACGGTGAATTCAAGTGCAAAGTCGCTGTTCAATCGCAGAGAACACCACTGAGCATCCAGATCTGGTGATGCTGCCTGTCACCGAGGTGTCCTGATCACCCATTGTGCGCCGCACCAACATGAGCCGCGCCTGTGCACTTGGATTCCAACTTAAATTCGTGCAGCGGCCGAGGCGGGCCTCTGTAGTGGGCAGGCATGAGGCCTTTGACCCACCACTTGTCCAGTCAACATGCGTGTCCATACCCTGCGGCCGTCGCACTGTTCGCCGCTGGTGCGACGGCGTGCACTACTAAGCCTCTCACTGATTCAACTGTAGCGTGCAGGCAGTCCTGCACAGGGTTCAGCAGGCAAGCCACCCCATGCTGACAGTGCGCTCTGTCCGCACAACAGAGCGCACCACTGGAATCATGGGCGCCGCCAAGGTTGACCAACCTCATGCGACGAGGAATTTCACCTCTTCTGTGGAAAGCGCCCAAACCCCACCACCCTGGGGGGTGCATGTGCCCCACTCTATGTTGTCGTCGACATTGCTTCTCACCCTGAAGCTAAGCCGTAGGCCCACACCCCGCAGCGCACCTGACACTCGCCCTCTGCGACTCCTCTTGTCAATCGGCGCTCAACCCCACAAGGAGGAGGTCAGGTGTGGCAGCAGGCAAGCAAGGGCAGACGCAGCCTGGTTGCCAGAACGCAGCTGTTGCGACCGCAGGCACCACCACGCAGCCGCTCAGCGCACAACGCGTCAACACGTGTGCGCTCGCCGCGCCGTTCGAAGAGCCACGCGAATCTCGACAGACAAACAGCCTTTCAAGATGCCACTTGCCCGCGCGGCGGTTGGGCCGGCAGGCGAGCGTGGCTGCTGTATGAACAAGGGAGACCGCTCAGGCTTTATCAAGGTTCAGAACAGCTCCCGAGTTGCAAGGCAAGACAAGCAATTCACAAGTCACCGTTCAAAGAAGGCGCCGCAGCGGGCGGCGGCACAGGGGTCGCGCGGAGGAGAAGCCTGCAGCCCTCGCGGGCCGCGAGGCGCCCCCTAACAGGGTGACACCCGGTGGCAGCATCTTGCGGCTGCCCCCGCCCCGAGCCACCGCCGCCCCGCGAGCCACAAGCCCAGCCCCTCTCGGCGCCCGGCGCGCCCATTCTCCCCGCCCGCTGCCTCCCCGCCGCCCCGAGCCCCTCCAAAATCGCGCGCGCGCTGGCGCGCTGTGTGTGCACGCCCCTCACCCCGCCCCCGCTCCTCGCAACCGTCACTCCGCCTTCTGCCGCTTCGCCGCGCCGCCGCCGGCGTGGGACGCGCGCCGCGTGTGCTTGACGCCAAAGAAGCGGCGGCCCAGTGTCTTGAGGATCTCATCAATCAGGATGACCGGTAGCGCGAAGATCATCACCAGGCCCCACTCGGGAAGTGTGAGGGGCACGATGGAGAAGATGTCGGCGAGGAAGGGCACGTAGCTGCAGGTGTTGGGGGGTTTGGGGGGTTGGGGGTGGTTGGATGGGTGGGTAAGGGGGCAGGCGAGGGGAAGGGGGGAGAGCGGAGTCAGGAGGAGGGGCCAGCGAGGGGGTGAGACAGAGGGGGGCATGAATGGTGGGGCGGGAGCCCAGCGAGAGCGGGCGGACCCCGGGGCAGATGCAGAGGGGGCCCAAGGCAGAGGCGGTGCAAGGCGCGCGGCGCCGTGGGCACAGGTGCGCGCGTGCACAGCAATGCTCGCGTCCGCAACGACAGCCAACCTTCGTGCACGCAAGCGCTGCGCCATGCAGCCGCCCCATGCTGGAGTGCGCTGCCGCTTGACGCAGCCCAGGTGCGTGTGCTTGTGCGCGTGTGTGTCCCCCCCCCCAAGCGCGCATGTGCGCGCGCGTGTGCATGCGGGGCGCTCTTCTCACAGGATGAGGCAGTGCAGGCCGAGGGACACGGCAGTGGCCACCGAGAGCCAGGGGTTGCTCCAGGGCGGCAGGGTCAGCAGTGAGTTGTCCTCAGACAGAGCATTGAAGGCGTTGAACATCTGGGGGGGTGGCAAAGGGGGGGCGGAGAACGAGTGTGTGTGTGTGTGTGTGTGTGTAAGTGTGTGTGTGCATGTGATGTGCGTGTTGTGTGTCTGTGTGAGTGTGTGTGGATGTGTGGCTCAAAAGGGAAAAAAATAATAGTAAAGTCGAGGCGGATCGTCGGTGCGAGGGCTGGTGCACAAGCCGGGCCAGCGGCGGTCCTCAAAAGGAGCAGGCGCGGCCGCCTGCGAGCGCGCAAGCGAGCGCGCACCTCGATGGCGACGAGCACGCTCAGCGAGAGGGTGCAGGCCTTGACCTTGCCGGCGGTGAAGTAGTCGCACGGGTGGTCAAAGGTGACGACACCGCCGCCTGCGAACGGGGGGTGCGGAGCCATTGAGCACTCGGTCCAACCCAAAGTCAAGGGGTGCAGGCAAGGCGGCGGACGACGTGCCCTTACAGAGCGAGGCGGAGGTCAGGAGAGGCGTGCAGTGCCGAACCAGCATTCCGAAGAACAGAAGCGAAGGGGTTGGAGGGGCCGCAGTGCCCTCAGCGCTTTGTGGATGGGGGGGGGGTTGTCGCAACTGAGGCCGCACCCGCGACTGTGAAGGGCGCGGCCTCGAAGCCGTCCCAGCTACGGCACTCCTCCCAGTGTGTCAGCTGGTGCCACGTCACCGGGGTG
>NW_014009888.1:0-1464 GCF_000611645.1 Monoraphidium neglectum
CACACACACACACACATACACACACACACACACACACACACACACACACACACACAGACACACACACACACCGCGACGCACCCTCCACCCACCTTGCCAAAGGAGCCCTCCCCCAGCAGGTCCTGCAGCACCACGTTGCAGCCTGGGGACGACAGGTTGCTGGGAGCGCTGCCGATGCTGCAGCGCCGCGCGATCATCTGCCGCGTCTCCTCGATGCGCTCTGGGGGCGCGGCGTCGCGCGGCGGGGCGTCCAGGGTTCAGGGTTTGGGTTCAGGGCTTTGGGTTGGGGGAGTGGCAGCAGTGCTATGCGTGGAAGCAGGAACTGGGCGGTGCGTTTTGAGCGCAACGAATTTTCCAGGTGCAGCAGTATTGAGTGTGCAGGTTGCTGCTGAGGAGGCCGAAGGGAATGGGAATGGCGTCTTGAAGCCAACCCATGGTTCCTTATGGGTGCAGGGGTCGCAGCGAGCGCTCGGCCCCTACGCGCCGTGATAGCGCTGCCAAGCAGCGCCGCGGCGCACGGCACTGCACATTGTGGGCGTCGGATGGGGGCCCTAAAACCTGAACCACAAACCCTAAACCCTGCCCGAGGCCTGGCTGCTTGATGTTTGCGCGCCGCACGCATCATCCTCCAAGTCGGATGACGCGCGTGCTTCTCGGTGCTTTTCTGATCCAAACTCTCAGTGGAAAATGGTTCTCAGTCAGAAATTCTTAGTGGGAACCTCTCACCTTCAGTCACCATTGTGTCCATCGATGTTGTAGTGCCCGTGCCCGTCCCCGGCCTGCTCTCAAGCCACAGCGCCCCCACCGGCTCCCCGCCCCCGCCGCCGCATCCCCCGCCGCCGCTCCCCCACGGCGCCTGCGCGGTCTGCGCCCTCGCCGCCGCGCCGGCGTCAGCGGCGGCGTCGCAGCCGAGGTCGGCGCCGGGCATGAGGGGGATGACGTTCAGTGAGGATGAGGCGGAAGTGCAATAGACAATTGACGACGCGTCGACGGCGAAGAAGGCGCCGGGCCCGAGATGCGAGGTGCTCGGGCCCGGCTTGCAGCGGAGCGAGGCCGTCGCTGCTGCTGCTGCGGCTGCGGCGGCGGCGCCGCCGCTGTCGCAGGCGGGGCCGTGCGGCGCCGCATGGGGGGCATCGGAGAGTTGTGGGAGCCTCGGGCGCGGCCGCGGCGCGCAGCGGGCCGGCGCGACGCCCGGGGACTGGCCGGCGCCGGCGCCGCCGCCGCCGCAGCCGCTGCTGGTTGCGCCCGCCCCGCTGTTCAAAAAAGAGGCCATCAAGACGGCGCCGTTGGGGGAGGCCTTATACTCGCGACTGCTGCTGCTGCCAGCCTCCAGCCGACGCAATCGCTGCCGCCGCCGCCGCAGCGACAGAGCGCACCCGGCCGCCGCGAGCGCGAGCGCCGCCGCCCCTGCGGCTGCGCCGCCGAGCGCCGGGCCGAGCCGCGCGCCGACCGGAGGCGGGGCGG
>NW_014009888.1:1969-4149 GCF_000611645.1 Monoraphidium neglectum
GGAGGGAGAGGAGCGGGAGTCTCCAGCCAGCAGCAGCGTGTTAGTGAAAGACCATCGCCCGCCGCCGCCGCCGCCGCTGCCGCCGGCCTGGGGCTCAGCGACCCGAAAGGTGTGGTTGAGCACCAGCAGCCCCTCGGTGGCGGGCGGCGCCCCGCCGCCCGCGCCGTGCGCCACGGGCGGGAGCTTCAAGAAGGCGCCCTCCTCGGCGCCGGCGGCGAGGGCCGGCCCGGCGCGGTGGACGAATGCGGCCGCCTGCGGCGTGTCGATCCGACAGTCCTGTTCGAGGGCGTTTGATGGGGTTTGGGGGGGAGTTTTCGGGGAGTTCAATGGTGTCGTGGGGTTGTGTGCGACCGGTGAAAAGCATACCAAGAAAAATCAATGCAGCAAGGGCGCTGAAGGGGGCGCTCGGCTTTGACCAGGGCCAGGGCCTTGTTTGGGGCCCCTGCACTTGGCGCAGCGCCACCAGACCGCCTCTTTTCGTCACACTGAAACACAAAACCGCGCCGCGGCCCGGCGGTGCCCCGCTGGCCGCGCCGCTCCGCGTCCGCCGCTGCATTGATTTGGGGACCGCACCTCAAACGACACCTCGCCGCCGTTCGTCGGGTTGACACCACTGACCAAGCCGCCGCCGGCGGCGGCGGGGGAAGCCACTGGCACGCCTGAGTCGCGTATCACCAAATTTCCACTGAATGCGAGCCGCCCCGCCACAGTGATGGCCGATGGGGGCAGGCCGGAAACATCTAGGACGGACGGGTGTAAAGTATCTGGGCTGCATCCGCGGATCTCGACCTGGAGGCGCATTCGGAAGCGTGTGCGTGTGTGGGCGCATGTGTGTACGTGTATGTGCGCGTGCTTGTGTGCGTGCTTGCGTGCAGTTTTGTGTGCGTGCGCCAGAGCTGGGACTCAAAGGGCTGGCGGCCACGAGCCCCGGGGCCCGCCGCCACGCCACCGCGGCCGCAACCGTGAGCAATTATTGCGCCTCGCACGACCCCCCGGCAGCGGGTGGCTCAGGAACCTCCACACAATCCGTCTGCCCCGCCTTGCCGCAGATCACGCCCGCAACGCCAGCGGATGCCGTTGAGCACAAGCACCCGCGCACGCCATCTCACCCACCTGCCGGGTGATGCTCAAGCCGGCCCCCGTGCGCCACGCCGGGCCGTCCAGCGCAATCGGCCCCCCAAGCAGCGCGATGCGCGACACAGAGGGGTCCTGCAGCAGCCGCTGCAGCTCGTCCCCGCTGCGGCACGCCACGCCGCCGCCGCTCGCTCCGCCGCCGCCGCCAGTTTCAGCTGCAGCGGCGGCGTCCGCTCCACCTGGGCCTGCCGCCTTCAGACGCCGCCCCCGCAGCCGCCGCTCGCGCGCGGGGGCGTCGTGTGCGCCATGCATGCGCAGGCCTGCGTCGGCGCTACCGCGCGCGCCCGCGGGCCGGGCTGCCTGCTTCAGCGACCAATGAGGAATCAGCACAGCCGCGCCTCGCCGCACAAGAGGCTGAATCTGGGGCCGCGCGGCGGCCGGGTAACCCAGGAGGGACAGCGTCGTGTTGACCCGGCTGTTTGACCGGACGATGACGTCACGCAGCGTCACCGCCCCGAAGCTGCGCACGTCAAACAGCCCCAGCAGCAGCGTGCCCCCCTCCGGCCGCTCGCCGTAAGATGCCGTCGGCGTGGCAGGAGCGCCGGCGCCGCGCGGCGCGGGGCCGGAGAGCGCGAGGGCGCCGCCGGCGGCGACGGCGGCAAGGTCGGCTGAGCGGCCTCCGACCAGGTCGAGTATCCCTCCGCCGCCGCGCGCCGCGGGCCTGTTTGGCTCAGGTGAGCAGGCGGAGATCTCCACCGGCCTCGATATGACGATGCGGGGTCGGAGACCAAAGTCGACCGGGTCCAATGTGAGGCGCCGCGCGGCGATGAGCACGCGCGACACCGAGGCGTCGCGCAGCGCGGCCGCGAGCGAGCGCGAGTCGGAGGCGAGCGCCGTGCCGGGCGCGGGGCCCTGTGGGGCGGGCGCGATGATTGCGGGGGTGGAAGCTGTGTGTGTGTGTGTGTGTGTGTGTGTGTGTGTGTGTGCGTGTGTGTGTGTGTGGGGGGGGGGACAAAAGGGCGCGTTGCTGTGTGCGGCTGCGCTCATGCATACTTCGTGGGGTTGGGGCATGACGCGCGCGGGCCGCGAAGGCGGGGCGGGGCGGG
>NW_014009888.1:4285-6389 GCF_000611645.1 Monoraphidium neglectum
GGGGTTGGGGCATGACGCGCGCGGGCCGCGAAGGCGGGGCGGGGCGGGCCGTGCATGGCAAGCGGGGCCTCTGACCTGTGAGCATGGTAGAAGCGAGGCTGCGGGCGGCCGCGTCGGCGGCGTTGCGGGTGACACGCCGTCCTCCGACTTCGCGCCCGGCCACGTCGCCGAGAGGAGCAGCAGCAGGAGGCCTGCATACGCCACGTGCTGGCATGAGCGGGGCATTCCGATGTATCACTGCAGAATCAAGTGGCCTCATCCAAGGGCCTTCCAAGCCCACAACCGGGGTCCGGCCTTGCTTCCGATGTCCATTCACACTAGCGGGTCGAGGGACAAGACGGTCAATTAAACAATGTTTGAGCGGCAACTGAATCGAGATCTGGACATCATTGGTGTAGGCAAGCATCGGAAGCGCCGGAACAATCAAACTAGGGAGGACTCACAGGGGCACTGGTGTGCATGGAATCCGCTTTTGTTCGCCGCGATCGTCAGCTTTACCCCTTTTGTTGCTGAAAGCCTGTTTCAACAGGTCAAAAAGACCAGCATCAAGGCCTAGCCTCCCTGCAAGGCGGCCCACCCACTCCCCAGGTGCGGCCCGCGGGCTGGCAGCAGCGCGTATTGTTGCAAAAAATCTTGATTACAACAGGAAACTTCGCGAGGCTAGTCCGCTGGCCTGAAACACCAGGGGCAGCGCGCCGCATTGGACGCAGCCCATCGCATCCAGTGTGATCAGGCGCCAGGCCTGCAGAGGCTTGTGCCTTTTCGTTGTATGCACCATTCTGAATTGTGGGAAGCGATGTAGAAGGGCAGTGCGGAGCTAGGCGTCACATGGACCCGCTGCGCAGCATCGCGGCCTGCGCACTGCCTGGCGCTGCCGCTGCGCACGGCGCAGCCGCCGATGGCCGTCGCCCCTTGGGGCATGCGCGGCAGCGTGCCCAGCGCGCATCCATTCGCATACTGGGCATCAGCTGCCACCTGCGGCCGCGCGGCGCTGCCCTCTCCTTTCGGCGCACCCACCCAGCACTGCCCCATCCCGTTCCCTCTGCGCCGCGCTTCGCAGGCCCCGCCCCCGCGCCCGCCCCCGCCGCAGCCATGGCCTCTGAGGAGCACCACGAGACGTTCGAGAGCACCGACGCCGGTGCGTCTCTGACTTACCCCCAGCAGGCGGGCACCATCCGCAAGAACGGGTTCATGGTCGCCAAGGGCAGGCCCTGCAAGGTGCGCGCGCGCGCTCGTTTAAACAGGAGCCGCGACAGCTGCGGCCGCTTGCATGTGCGTGTGTTAGGTTCGTGTGTATGCATGCATATGTGCGTGCGTCGACGATTACCGGCACCTGCACCGAGCATCTCGCACGCACGGACAGCCACTGCACGGCTGGACCCCTACCCCGCCTGTCGGCGCCCGGGGCCACCCCGAACGAAGCCCCCCCTGCCCCCTCCCCTTCCGTCGGCGACCTCCCGCGCCGCAGGTGGTGGACGTGTCGACCTCCAAGACCGGCAAGCACGGCCACGCCAAGTGCAACTTTGTGTGCATCGACATCTTCACGGGCAAGAAGTACGAGGAGATGACCCCCTCGTCCCACAACATGGATGTGAGCGCACAGGGAATTAGGATTAGGATTAGGATTAGGAGTGTTACAAGATCCCGTGGTCGCCTGCTCCTGGAGCCATCCAGGCTCATGGGATGTGACTTGGCATCATCAGCATTGCGTGACAGGGATTTAAGGGGCCACTGTTCGCCGTTCAAAGCAAGCGTGCACAAAGGCCCTGAGTGTATGCTGGTCCGCAGGGGGGACAGGGGGTGAGGGCATGTTGCGGCGCTGCGGGCGGCGGGATTTTCGAGGCGGTGCGGGGCCTCTGGCGGCGACCAGCGCCGGCGGCGCGGCCAGGAGCAGCGGCGTCGGCTTGGCCCGCGGGCCCACGACGGCGGCGGCTGCGGCGCAGGCCAGTGCTGGCGGCCGGCGGTGACTGGGGGCCCCCGGCTCAAGGGCCGATGCGAGGCCGCCTGGGGCCGGTCGCGCGCCGCAGCCGCCCGGGCCCGGCCCAGCCGCGCCTTCGGCAACCTTCCCCCTTGCAATCGCACACCGCCGCCCGCCCCTCACGCC
>NW_014009887.1:0-4892 GCF_000611645.1 Monoraphidium neglectum
GCCGCGCGCGGTCGCCGCCGCCGCAGCAGCCGCAGGCGCAGCCGCAGCCGCCGCAGGCCCGCGTCTCGCCGCAGGGGTGGGGGCCGGAGCCCCTTGAAGACCCAGGTAGGGAGGGGTCCGCGCGGCTCAGAAGCGCCAAACAAAACTTCCAGCAGGAGGTTTTGCGCCGCAATGCTCGCGCCGTGAGCAGGGCTAGGTTGAGGCCCTGCGTTGGCTCCATGTGCTGCAGGCCGCAACGACACCCCAGGCAACTGCCCCCAACACCTCCAAACCACCACCCAAAACCCCAGACCCTGGCCGCCTGCGCATCACTGTGGACGAGGACGCCATCAGATCAGAGGAGCGCCTGCTGGCGGGCAGCCAGCTGTCGCGCCACATCAGCGACATCGTCTGCGGGCACGAGCTGTCGCGGCGGTGCGTTTAAAATTTGGATCAGATGCCTGGCCGTCATCTGGTGTGCACCAAAGCCAGTGGCAGCACCCCTGCTGAATCGCCCGCCCTTCCTCCTCAGGGCCCCCCCCCCACGCGCCGCCCACCTTGAAGCCCACGCCCCCACACGCCACATCTGTCAATCCCACTCCCGCCCGCCTGTCCGCCCGCCCGCCCACTCGCCTGCAGGCTGCGGGCCAGCCACAGCCGCTTCTCTAGTGGCGGCAGCCCCAGCGTCTCCTATAGAACAGTCACCCGCACCCAAACCTTTGGCCGCGGCGGAGGCGGCGGCGGCAGCTTTGCAGCTCGACGCACGTTTGGGGAGAGTGGCGCATTTGCAGGCGACGCCGGCGGCTGGCCTGGGGAGCCGCACGGGCCGCACGTGGGCAGCGCGAGCGCCTGGCCGCAGCACGGGGCGGAGGCTGCTGCCGCCTTGGGGGTGGACCGGACTGGGCCAGGTCAGGAGTGGCTGCAGGGGAGCCGCAGCCCCGGGACTCCCCCTAGGGGCGGCTGCCCGGCGCCGCCGTCCGGCGGCGCCACCGGGCCCGCGGCGGCGGTGGACGCCTCCTCAGCATCGCCGCCGCCGCGGGGCGGGCAGGCGCAGGGGGCGAGCGGGCGCGCCACCGGCTCAGATGCGGAGGGCGGATGGGCCGTGGGGCCGATGAGGGCGGGCATGCGGTCACCACGGGTGCCGGCCTGACGCGGCGCCAGCCGCGCCGCTGTGCGAGTTGTGTGTTTGCAGCCGCACTGCTGTTGCGCTCTTCAAACCTCTGCAAGTCTGCTGGTGTCGTCATCGCGTACATCGGTGCGTGCCACCATCCCGGCGACCCACCGCGTTTCTGCCCGGTGTGTGCGCTGCCCGCTGCAGGGCAGGGCATGGCAGTAGAGGAGCACCGGGGTAAGGGCGTGTGCTGGCAAGCAGCAGTGCTCCCGTACCTTCTGGAGGCAACTATCACATGTCCGTGTGCTTTCGCTCCCCAGGAGTCAAGCTTGGCAACATATAATTATATGCTGCATTGGAGGTGCACTGTACACGGCAACGGGGTGGTGGGTGCGCGGTTGGGACGGCATAAGCGGCAGAGGCGCCAACAGACCGTCAGCAGGCCTCTTCCCTTTCAAGGCTGAGACAGAATCGGTTGTCCCCAGCCTTGATTGAACCCTGCGCCTTAATCCGTGATGCCCAGCCGTGAGCTCTCCAATTTAACCCAGAGATGGTCATCAACAGCCGTGCTGGATGGTGGTCATCGACAGCCCTCAACCTCAACCCGAGCTTGGAATCTGTACATCCGCAGCTGCGCCTGTCTTACTTTTTTGGCTGAAAGAATCCTTTGGCCACCCATGTTGAACAGCAGCGTGATTTGGAAAAGTGATAAAGCCAAGCGGGCTTGTTCTGAGGGGAGCTGAGGAGCAGGTAGTTTACACTGTGCGGATCACATGAGGCCCGCGCAACCATCTCGTGTCGTGCGACTCAGGGTATGCTTCCAGCATGCAACACTCGCCACAAGCAGCGCCGCCCATTGGGCCTAATGCCCGTTTGGGCGTGCGAACCAGGCCGGGCAAGGGTGTGCTTAGGACGGCTCCCATCCGTGGTGGGTCGGTGACAGGGGCGCGGCCGCGAGTCACGGGCGCAGATGCGGGGTTGTCGGAGGATGGGGCCGCCTCAACAGATTTGCAACGGATGGAAACACAGATCACCTTGGCGCCATGCAGGTCTGAGCAGTGTGCACATGCAGTGGTTTGATAGAGTGCAGCACTGTTGATACAGCCCGTGATCGCCCTTCCTTGGCGGCCGCATGCACGGGCAGCAGCGCCGCGCGGCCCGCGAGCGCGGCCGCGTGCGCCACAGCAGGTGTTGGTAGCGGTGACAGGGTGCTGACCCAGGTGGCCTGGGCATGCGTCCACTGCGTGCCTGTGTTGTGGTTTGTGGTGTGTGTGTCTCAAGCGTCTTGCACATCAAAACCTAATCAGGAGCCAAAAGCATGTGAGGGAGAAAGCCAAGGTGCACGAGCGCCACGCGGGCGCCACCCCGTGGCCCAAGAGCGGGGGCTCGCAAGTCATGCATGCATAGCGCTTGGGCGCCTGCGTGGTGTGGGATTTCGGCTGCGCAGCGAAATGTGGCTTGCAAGAGCTGGTGTGCGGGCCAGCGCGACGGAGGCAACGAGTTGCAAATGCCAAGACGCACAATTTGGTGTCATTCAGCAAACGGGATCGGCGGCGCGCCCGGATTCAGCACATCCGGCCGTGAAGGCGGCGCAGCACGAGTGTGGTCATGCGTAGGCCCTGCCTCACGACACATTGAATCAACATGCAAAAACGAGACGAGGGCGTAGACCATGCTCCTCACAAGAGTTCGCTACCGGAAAACAGATGCGAGTGGCCGGCGGGGCCAGACGACAGGTGGCGGCGCGCCTCTGCGAGCTGCCGTGCACCAGCGGCGGCGCCGCTCGCGGAATTCGTGCGGAGGAAGCAGGCTTGTGCGTACAAAACGATAACAGCTGGCCGATCACAGGCGCCCACGACAGTATCCGCACAAGGCTTGTGAGCGCTCTGCAGCAGCGCGCAGAGCGGGGAGGTTTCAGGGAGTGGGGCGCGCCTGCTGCAGTGAGGGTGCGCGTGCCAACATTTTGATAGGAGCGGCGGCGTGTGCTGGGAAGCGGCACGGGGGGTTTGAGAGGGAAAGCCATCGCCAAACCGGCGTCGGTGCACGCAGTGGCCAAGGGGATTGCCGAGAAAAGCCATTGCCGTGAGAAGTAGTGATCACAGGTCGCTCCAAAACGACGGAATGGAAGGGTGTGGGCGTGGTGATACAGCGCGGCTCGGGTGGGTGGAGGGAGGTGGTGTAACCCAAGCAGGGGGGCCGTGATGTTGTAGCTGCTACAAGTGGCAGCTGCCCTCATCCAGCCGTCAGCGGTCCAGTGACTGGTTTGGGGCCATGCTAATGGCAGTGCTGGTGCAAAGCAGGCAGGCCTGAGGAACGAAAAGGGGGCTCCAACTTGCTATCCTCTGGACAGGCGGCAGATGCACGCACGAGAGGTGGGTCTGCGCATGAGGGATCTTGAATGCGTGCGCCTGTCGCCTACGAGGCTTGCCTGCCATTACGCCGACGCCGGAACAAACTGGTGTGCAAGCAGCGCCGGGCCGCGCGGCCGCGGCGCTGCGCTCGAAAGAGGATATGAGGCCGTGGCACTGAAGGGTGTCGTGGGGGCTGTCGCTGGCTGCGGCGGAGCGCGAGCAGCTTGGGATGTGTGGGTTTAGGGGATAGGCCCTCGGCCAGTCGAGTGC
Organism: Monoraphidium neglectum; assembly: GCF_000611645.1. Lineage (NCBI taxonomy): Eukaryota > Viridiplantae > Chlorophyta > Chlorophyceae > Sphaeropleales > Selenastraceae > Monoraphidium > Monoraphidium neglectum. The sequence continues at coordinate 3,712 of NW_014009887.1, forward strand.
AGCGGTGCAGCCCGTCAGGCTTGGGATGGCGCAAAAACTGTGTGCAGAGTGCGCCAAGAGTGTTGGCAAGGGCTACAATGATTAGTAAGGGGACGCAGTAGTACACATCGGGCCCGCTGCGGCCCGCCGGCGAACGGCGTCGTGGCGGGTGACGGGCCCGGGGACGCTGCTGCAATGCGAGGAGGGGGATGACGCGAACGCATCTACAGAGTGCGAGCGGCGGGCGGCCGCCCATGACGGGTAGTGAATGCTGTGTGCGCCCCAACAGGCGGGCGCTGATACGGGCACAAATGCGTGCAGCGAACATGCCGATTGGAAATCCGGATATAGAAGCAGGTGGGCAATGCCGTCACGACACCCCGAATGCCCGGGAGGCTGTGCCGTTTCATCGCCGCTCACGCGCGCCGGCTGCGCGCTCGCGCGACGCGCGGCTCCCTTATTCACAAAGCGCGCGCAAGCACGCAGGGACGCCCACAGTGTGTCACCCGCAGTGTGTCACCCGCAGTGTCCCTCGCAGATGCACCTATCAAAAAGGAAGGAGGGCGGCTCTAATCAGCAAGCTGGCAGCCCGGGCAAGGCGAGCTTGCAGCAGGCGCCGAGGCCGCCGTTGAAGTGCAGCGCCGAAGGCGGGCCAGGCCGCCGCCCACTGCCTGCCAGGGCAGTGGCATGCGGCGCGGGGCCAGCGCCGGCGTTATTGCCTTGATAGCCGGGCATGGCGGCACCTCGGGTGCACGTAGTTTGGCGAAGAGCCGCGGGCCAGCCTCGTTCGTTTGTTGGCGCGCCGCGGCGCAGAGAGCAACCGGGGCAGCCTTGCTGGGCAGAGCAGGCCGGGGGTCGCGGCGCGGGCGCGACAGGCTGCCGCCTTCGGGCGGGCGCTACGGATCTGAGGGTCGAGGAGACGCGGCCGCACGCGCTTCTGTGCAGCAGGGTGAGCGGAGTCACGACCGCTGTGCCCGAGCTGGCGCGGCCCGCGGCGGGCGCGGCGCCACCCGTTGCATTGAAGCATGCCCCTCCCCATGCATTGAAGCACGCCGCGTCGCGGGCGCGCGCGGCGCCCCATCATGTCACTTGCGATCCTGCAAATGAAACCAGATTGCGCTGGCAGGTAGCGCACAGGGGAAAGGACTGCCGCAACCCATATGGCTCGCGGCTTGAACGGGCGCAGGGGGGGGGGGCGTGGG
>NW_014009887.1:5312-6167 GCF_000611645.1 Monoraphidium neglectum
GCCACTGCGGCGGGGGCGGCTCGTTTGGGGAGTGCGCCGGCTCCGTTCCGCCCCGCCGCACGGGCGCTGTGGCGGGGCCCGCTGGGGAGGTCAAGAGGAAAGCGGGACTTGGGCTGGGGGGGCCGGGCGGTGACGTATCGCAGCTGCAGGTGGGGTCGGGCCCGGCCGAGAGATGACAGCGGATCGCACCCCGCAGCCCCTGGCATGCAGGGGTTTGCAATGCACGCGCGCGCGCCGGCACGCGCGGGGAGGGAGGGGGGGTGTGGGTGGGAGAGGCGCCCGGCCGCGCAAGCGCATCAAGCTCGCGCGAAGGCCCATGGGCGCCGCGGGGCGCCCCGTGGCCCCCGGCATGAGCGGCAGGGCCTAATGCGCTCAGATCAGACGAGACAAGACCAGATCAGATCACTGTAGCGGCAGGCCCGCCAGTATGTTGTCAATCATCAGATTTACGTCATCATTCAAGCCGCCGCAGCTGCACCCTCCGCAGCCGTCGACGCCGGCGCCGCTGCCGCCGCCGCCGCCGCGGCGGCAGCCGCGCGCGTCGTGGTGGCTGTCGCCGCCCTCCCACAGCCACCAGAGGTCCTCGCAGCCGCTGCCGCCGTTGGGGGTGCCGCCGTGGGATGCGAGCGGGCAGGCGGCGCCGAAGCTTGCAGCCGGCGCCGCGTCGCCGCCGCCGCAGGTGGCGGCAGGCGGCCCCGGTGATGGCTCGGCATAAGCAGGGCTGCAGGCGTCCGAGGTTGCCGCGCCGCCGAGGCCGAGGCAGTCGTGCGCCCCGACAGCATGGGGCGGCGGCAGCGACGGCGACGGCGGCGGCAGCAGCGCAGGCGGGCAGGGCCAGGCCGCGCGGGGCGCGGC
>NW_014009886.1:0-3114 GCF_000611645.1 Monoraphidium neglectum
GTCCGCGTCGGCGTCGCCGTCGGGCGGGGAGGCGGGGGCGAGGCCGGGGTCGTCGGCGCGGAGCGCGTCGGCGGCGCGGAGGGTGTCAGCCTGCAGTTTGTGCTCGAAATAGGTCGAGAGGGACAGCAGTACCGACACCTGATAGGCCGCCGTCCGCGGGTCGAGCCGGCCGGCGCGGCGCTCGGCCGCGGCGGCCTGCCGCTGCCGTACGCTGTCGTCGGCGGCGGGCTGCGGGCGCAGCAGCTGCTGCTGATGCTGTTGCTGCTGCTGCGCGGCGGCACCGCGCGGTCGTTGGCGCGCACTGTCGGCAGCGATGCCGGCGAGCGCGGCAGCCTGTTCGGCCGCCTGGTCTATAAAGTGGCCCTCCACGCCACCATACAGGCCGCCGCGCATGCTGGGGTCACCATTGACCTCGTCCAGGGCAAACAGATGGACGGTGCCTTCGCTCGGCGCAGCGCTGCGCTCTGTGTGCCTGCTGGCGTCGAGCGCCGCTGCAGCGGCGCCAGCCGCGCCGCGCCGGGCGGCCAGCGCCTTCTTGATGCCTCTTAGCATCGCTAAGAGCAGGGGATCCTGGCTTAGGCGCCCTGATGGCACTGCTGCCCAATCGAGGGAGTGGGGCCTGTCCCAAGAGGCCTCCTACTGCTGCCCCTGGTTGCTATAGGACTCGTGCTATCAGTATCTGTGGTCTTATTCATGCCCGACGGACTCCAGTGGCCGCGCGGGCCGTCCAAGATGCGAATAAGGGCCTTGTGCAGCCTTAGATGCGCGGAAAACACAATCAGAAGTGAAATGACAGGAATCAGCACAACCGAACTGGCTGCTAGCTCCACTCGACGGGCACGCGTAAATGTCGTGATTGGGCCGAAGGGGCCCAGGGTCGGGGTGGTGGGTCCGATGCAAATGGTAACATGCGATTGCGTTGTGGAATGCAATGCATGGAAGACGAGGCCAGGGAGGCCCGCCACCTGGAGCAGCAAAACATCCAAAATACGCTCCCGAAGGGGCCACCCAGTCAGCAGCGTCAACGCCGCCGCAGGGGCCCGAGTCTCACGCAGCACCACGGGCTGCTCCCTGCAATGCCAATGCGATCCTTGACCCTATTTATATTTATAACTGCGTGCCAGTCTGGCGTCACACTTGCCGCGGTGTAGCCGTCATGACAAGAGTGCGCTTTGCGTGCTGGACCGCAGCTGGGGGCTGCGGCACAGCCGAGGGCCGCCCCGCCATGGCCCGCAGTACAATCGGCAAGGGTGCGAAGAGCTCCCTCTTGTCACCACTGCGCGCATCTGCACATGCCTAGCAACATCTCTCCCCGCGTGGTCACACAATGTGCCCTTGTATGGGTGCGCGGCCCCCAATCTGCTGGCTACACACGTGTGGGTGCGGCACGGCCGCCTGTCAACCGAACCGATTGCTGCGGATGTGGTATGAAAACCAGCCGCTCGCGCGTTGCAACTGCTCCTTTGTCGATCAGTTGAGGCCGCCCAAGGGGCAGGCGCTCAAGTGCAGCACCACATGCGCTTCCGGCACCCAGTCTGGACAAGCACACCCAGAATTGTGCCGCGCCGACCCCTGCCGGCAATGGCACATGCCAGTGCAATGCCCACCATGCCCCCGCATCACGCGCGAGGCAGCGTTACGATTGTAAGGGAGCGGCGCGGCAGGCGCGCCCCTGGTGTGCAGCGCCGCGGCGGCCGGCGGTGAGGGGCTTTGGGCTGAGGCGCGCCGAGGACTGGTCCCATGCACACACGCCACGGTAGCGGGCCCCGGCCGCGCAAGCGTGCGGGCCCATTGCATCGAAGATTTACGCTGGAATCAAAGCCCGGCGCCCGGTGCTGCATTGCGCCAGCGAACCTCACAGCACCGGGATTCATACCCCCACTCACCTGCGCCTGTGCGTGCGGGGCAGGTGCGGGGCAACCCCAACCCGCCGCCGACGCGTTCACGGCATAGCGTGCAATTTGTCCGCAGAAAAAGGGCTTGGGATCGCCTGCGCATGACAGTGAGGGAATGCAACATGGTTGTTGGGCGGAGCGGGGAGCCGAAACTTGGAGTTTGGGAGGCCGACATGCATGTTGCAGTTGGTGAATAGTGACAGAGAGGGTTCAGCACACTGCCTTCTATCGAATTTCGTGACCCGCAGGCGCGAACGGTCCGCAAACCCGTCGTCCTGATCACTACTGCATTCAGCCTAGCCGGCGCACATGCGCTGCTGCTCTGGCGCACCGCAGCACATTGCGCACGACGAGATCTAGGCGCACTTTTGCCTCTACTGGCTCAAAAAAGGCTTTTGTTGAGACGTATCTGAGTACTCGCGCAAACTCCGCCTCAGATTATAATCGCAGCCGGCGTGCTGTTCGTTCTGACTCCACGAGATGTGCCACAGAGACTGCAGCATCTCAAACAGGCCTATGATGCTCAAAATGCTTTAATGACAGGGGCATGAGCCCTCCTGGCCGCGAACGGAGGGGCACATGGGTGCATGTGCGCACATGGCATGTGAAACCTGCAGCGTCGTGAAAAGCGTGGAAATCGTGTGCCAATTATTGCAAATTGCAATGCAATATAAATGTGATCGCAACAATGTACAATGGCAAGAGCTGGGCAAGTGGTGCCATGTGGGGCAGGACACTGGCCACTTCACCACTGCTGCACACGCCGCAGGCATACGTAGGACTCGCACGTCTTGTGCCCATATTCACAGATCACCGCTGCCTACACTGCCGCTCAGCAACGCCCACAATCACCTGGGGGCGGCGGCGGCGGCGGCCACCACGGCGATCTCCCAAGGCAAGCTGTGCCCTTGCTATGGTCGCGTGGCACCCTGCCACCAGCGCGTCGGTCTTGTCTATGCTACAGTATGGCGTGACAGCTTGCAATCGTCAGCAACACTCCTCATCTGGCAGCTCAGCAAAGCCCCACTGGCGCTGTCAGCTCGCCGGCAGCTGCCAGCACTTGCAGGCCCCGGGCGCTAGGCAAGCCCTGCACAGCTCGGCACTATCAGATTCCCGCGCAGATCCCTGGCGCCTGGGACGCGAGCGCCCCCCCCCTCCCCCCCCGTGCTGCGGCTGCCGCCCGGTGTTTGCACACGCGGCAGGGGGAGGGGCGGGCGGG
>NW_014009886.1:3471-6101 GCF_000611645.1 Monoraphidium neglectum
GGTGTTTGCACACGCGGCAGGGGGAGGGGCGGGCGGGCGGGCACCGCCGAGGCTATCGCAAAGCTCACGCTCAAGCGGGCGCCACGACTAACGAGGCATGACGGCGGGATTCAGCGCTGCAAATCCGTACAGTCTTCCCCCGCTACAGTGAACCCCGCACTAGCGAAAACCCTGCCTATAGCGAACGCCGCTGCTACCCCCAGTCGCTCGCCACACAAATCCACCCCGCCATAGCGAAGATTCACTACGGCTATAGCGAACGCCAAAGGCCTCTCAGATACACTGTATGCAGGCGCGCTGTGGTCAGTGCCTGTGGGAATGCTTCGGGCCCACTCGCCACGCGTGGGCCACGTGCATACAGGCAGCCAACAGCTCCTGCGTATGCACCATACCCCCTTTCGCTGCAGCATCTGCCACTGCTCTCAGAGCTGATTTCTAAGCTTGATGACGGTTGCACCCTGCTCAACTGGTGGGTCTGGCTGATGACCCTCCAGTGTCACCGGTCACCTGCGCTGCAGTGACGCCCACTCTGGCTTGACACAGGTTCAGTTCGTGACATCACAGAGATCTTCGCGTGCTGTTTGCCACAATTGCTAACACTTCAGAGCTCACAGTCTGGGCTGAGCCATGTCTGCAGAGGCCACTGTCAAGCCAAAAAGGCTGAACCTCACAGTACATCAGAAAGGTGGCAATGTGCGAATAGGGTTTAGGGTCAACACATTCCACACCAGGCCCTGGCGCACTTAGCTGGCCTGAGCAGCTTCATTGGCGATTACCCTGGTATTTTTACGCCAGAAGATGGCAATGTGCTTGCAGCATGCAGGAGTGGCTTGATACTACAGGTCCTAGTAGGGCGATTGTGGCGTCCCTGCTGCAACGCAAGCAGCAGGACATACGCAGCTTCTGCAAGCCGGCGGGGCAGCCGGCAAGGCAGCCTACCACCCCTTTGGCCCCATTGAGCTGATTTTGGTATAAAAATCACTTGCTTGGTATCTGGCTGTTGGCATATAGAGCAAAGCAGCCCTCGAATGCTGGATTTTGTGACGTCCCCCGCCACAGCGAACCAGCAGCTGCCAAATTTCACTGTTCGCGATAGCGAGCAAACCGGCTATAGCGAACGTGCCGCCGACCCCCAATGGGTTCACTGTAGTGGGGGAAGACTGTACTAGCAAAACGGGCGCGAGCAGACGGGCTGCTGTCGCCGGCTGCAGGGACCAACCCTTCAAGCCCCACCGACTGACGCGTCCGTAGTCCACAAGGCGGCCGGCTGCACGCCTGGGGCTGAAGCAAGGGGCCTGTATTGTGGCTGCCCAGCACGCGCAAAGCCTGCCGACTCCCCGATGCCAAACTCACCCGTACAACTACTGTGCAATATGCACGACCAAGGCCCGCCATGCGGCCGCCCGGGCGTCGCAGGCGCCGGGCATGCAAGGGGGTTGCCGCTTTGCCAGATTGTGAGGGGGGAAAGGGGGTTGCCGCATGCACGCGGCGGCGGCGACGGGAGCGCGGCCAAGGGTGGTTGGCGCAGGGATTGGGGCCCGGGACGGCTTGGGGGGCCCGGGACGGCTCCCTAAACCCCGCGGCAGCAGCGCATGCACACGAGCAGCGGATGCAGGCTAGAGCAGCGCCGCAAATGCGAATGTGGCATCCACATCGCCGCATCATTCGGATCATTCAGATCATTCGAAGTGATTCAGATCATTCAGGTCAACGAGGGCATGCCCCTGCGAGGCGGAGATGCCGGGCGGGGCAGCAGGGTGCGTGATGCAGTAGCATGCATGAGGAAACCGAAAAATCGCACGGCCCCGCCGCAGGACGCTGCGCCATGCACCTGGGCCGCCGAGCAGGACAAAAAGGCCGTCGGCCCCGCGGTTCGCGCGGCCCGCCTCGGCTGACGTTATGGTGGTGACGTCGCGATGACGTCTTGCATTGGGCGCTGGATGCACCGGACGCGGCCCGCGGGCGGCCGCGTCGGGCGTGCTGGGTGCCGTGTGGCCCGTCGTGCGCAGACGCCACAGCCGGCACCTTTCGCGCCAACGGCGAGGTGATCTGATCCGATCTGATCTGATCTGAGCGCGTAGAATCAAACTGTGATTGTGAGGTAGGGGTGCCACTCCCACGGCGCCGCCGGCGCCCGCCACCACTCCCGCTCCGCCTCCGGAAACTGCCCGAACCACTGGCACCCGTGCTGCGCGCCAAACGCCGCGCTCACATTGGCGATGACCGCGCCGCGGAGCGCGGCCTGCAGCGCCGGCAGCGCGCCGCCGCCGTCGTGCTGCAGCTGCAGCAGCGGCAGCACGAGCGCGCGCAGGCGCGTCAGGCGGCACAGCCCCTGCCACCCAATGACCTCCGCGTTCGACCGGCCGTCCAGCATTAGATACTCCAGCCGCCCCAGCGCGCCGAGCGGCGCCACGTCAGAGCGGGGCAGCAGCGTGACCGCCAGCGCCCGCAGGGCGGGGAGCGCCCCGCCGATCGCAGACGCGCCGCTGTTGCCGACGCCGGCGCCGCCGGCGGGGGACTCTTTGATGACGAGGGTGGAGAGGCCGGGCCAGCAGCGGGCGGCGCGCCAAACGTGGGGGTCTGTGGTGCGGCAGAGCAGCAGGCGCAGGTGCCTGTGTGTGTTTGGGGGG
>NW_014009885.1:0-549 GCF_000611645.1 Monoraphidium neglectum
GGCGCCGTCCCCGCGCTCATCCTCGAGCCTCGCCACGCGCAGCTGCTGCGCTGGCAGGTGGTGGTCCTGGGCGCGGCGGAGGCCGGCGACCCCCCCGCGGCGCTGATGCCTGCTGAGGTGGAGTTGTATCATGTCACTGAGCAGCTGATGGGGCAGCAGCTGGACCTTGCAGAGCACGACATGCTGCAGGTGGGCGGGGCGGGTGTGTGTGTGCGTGTGTGGCGGGGGACGCGTGTGCGTGTGTGTGGGCTTCTGCGTGTGTGTGTGTGTCAGTGCATACGTGTGCAGAAGAGAGAAGGTGTGTGTCTGTTTCAGGGTGCGCCCGTGTGTGTGTGTGTGTGTGTGTGTGTGTGTGCGTGTGTTTTGTGCGTGTGTGATAGGGGTACAGGAGTGACAAGGCAAGAGCTGGCCAAGCAGGGTTTGATAGGCTGTCATTCGGGGGCAGCATCATGGTGGTGCTCCCGTGGGTTTTGAGGGCAAGTGTGGGGGGCTCATGGTCCTCGAGGTGCATGTAGCTGTCTCTATCAGCGTGCAGCACGCCCCCCCCCC
>NW_014009885.1:1324-2640 GCF_000611645.1 Monoraphidium neglectum
CATAGGGGCAGAGACCCGCCTGCTTGACCCACCCACTTTCACCATCGCGTACCCCACGTACCCCAGACGCGCTCTTGACGCACCCCCGACACACATCCTTCCCTCCTGACCCACTCATCCTCAGAATATATTGCCCCCCACCCGCCCACCCGTCTCGCCAAACCCCCAATTCCCCCGAACCCAGGCGGGGCTGCCCCCAGAGGAGATCTCCCGCCGCCTGACACTGCTGTCCGCCTCGGAGCCAGACGCGGCGTTCACCACCGTCCCGCCGCTGCCCAGGCCGCTGCCGGGCCTGACCGTCAAGCTGCACAGCCCGCCCAGGATCAGCAAGAAGGCGAGGGGGCGCAGCAGGGGGTTGCAACCGGCTGTGTTGAGGGTTTACCACAGGCCGTTAATGGTGCTGCTGCCACCTGGATTTGAGCCGGCTGAAGGCTCCAGCTGGGGTGCTGCGGCTGCTGAAGCTTGGGGCAGCGCGGGGTCCTTGAGATTGGAACCTCGGGGTGCCCGCCAGTGCCGTTGGTCCCGCAACCCCACCCCTTGCTCCAGTGCACACTGGGTACTGAGCAATCCATGGCCAGCCTGCTCGCCCCATGACAACCCAGAACAATGAGCAGGCATTCCACAAGCACTTCCTTATATGCACACTCACACACGCACACACACACACACACACACACACACACACACACACACACACACACACACACCGCCCCCTCTCAGATGGTCCACACCCTGCGCCACGCCGCGGCCAAGGCCATTGACGAACTGGGGCTCAACACCCCAGGGGCCGCCCTGCTGGTCACCGGCTGGGCCGACATGAGGCCCGACTGGCGGGAGCGCTACACGCGGCCGGAGGACTACCTCGAGCCGTTTGGGGAGGACGACACCAGTGAGCACGATCTGAGGCTGATCTGAGGGTGATCTGAGGCTGAGGCGTACCGGGGCCAGGGTCCTGTGTGTGTGTGGGCAAGCACGGGCGCTCCGGAGGGCGAGCGGAGTTCTGCACGGGCTGGGGTGGTGTCGCGTCCGGCTGGGGTTCAGGGGTGGGTGGCGGGCATACACGAGTGCATGTGCGTGTGTGGTATGTAAGCAAATGCGTGTTCGCTTGCATGTTTGTGTGTGTGTGTGTGTGTGTGTGTGTGTGTGTGTGTGTGTGTGGCTAGGGCGCAGACTGAGGGCTGCGCGCAAGCAGTGCTGCGCTTTGGGCGCCCCCAAGTGCCTCGCGAGCGCGCTCTGCCTTGACCGCCGCCGCGCATGCATCCCCTTTCGGATTCCGTCCCCTGCCCACCCGCCCCTGCCCCCTCATCCCCCCCCCC
>NW_014009885.1:3260-5114 GCF_000611645.1 Monoraphidium neglectum
CCCCTGCCCTCATCGCCCCCCCCACCACCACCACCCGTGTTTCACCGCAGACGTCTGGACGGCTCTGGTGGCCCAGGACGAGGCTGACGAGGCGGCGGACCCGCTGCCGCTCAGCGGCTACTACAATTTTGACAACGACACATTCGACCTCTCAAGGTGCCGCGGCGCCCTGCTTTTTTGCATGCAAATCACACGAATCGAATCGTATTCGCTGCCTTCCTGTGAATAATATCGCAAGATGCACAAGCCTGTTCGTGTCTTAGATGTCGACTCTGTACATGCGGGCGGTTTTGTGGTGGCTGGAAGGTGTACTGCGGCTGAGTCGTCGTACCGCCGTGTGGAGTGCAACCACATCGACGCCGCGTCCGCCAAACTTCCGTCCCCAACCCGCGCCGCAGGTTCAACCCCGCCACTCGCTGCTCTGGGGCGGCCAACGGGGAGGCGACCGTCTTTATCGCGGGAGTCAGCGGCGCGCCACCGCTCGTGCGCGGCGGCGCCGCCCTGCAGCAGGTGGGTGCCTGGGCGGCGCCGGCGGCAGCGACCGTCTTGACCCGAATCCAGTCCTGCTGCTTGCATCCCTACCTGTGAAGATGTTTGAAGAAGGCCGACACAGCCACGCAGAGGGGCGTCGTCCATGGGAGCAGCGTGTACACTGCAAAGGCGCATGCACGACGCGACTGTTGTGGGCATCGCCTGTCGGTGTGCCCTGCGCGTCATCACCTCCAGGGGTTTACCATGTGCCCTGCTGCCCCTCATCACATAATAAGCGTCCTGCACCTCGCCACTCCCATAACGTCAGGCGGCCGAGGTCGGCCTCTCGCCGGCCGCCCTGGCGCGCCACCTCGTCAACGCGGCGGCGGCCGCCGCGGCCGCCGCGGCGGGCGGCAGCGCGGCGGCGACGCTGCTGCCGGTGCCGGCGCCGGCGGTGGACGTGACGCAGGTGTGTGGAGGGGGGGCAGGCAGCGATGAGGGGCCGAGCACCCCTCTGGGGACGCTCGCCAGGCGCTTGGGTGGGCGGCCCGTTGTCGCAAGCTGCTAGGCTGTTTGCTCAACGCATGATCAGACGCCCTCGGGCGCCCCTGGCCCCTTGTTGCCTTCATCGCCGCGAGCACCCGGTTGCACCCCCTCTCTGTCTCCTCTTGCTGAGCGGCGCCAACCTCATTGCGGTGGAACTCTTGGCGACTCTTTGAACGCAGTCCTTCACATGGAGTCACGAGACTGGCGCCAACCGGCCGGTGAATGACTTGCAGGCGGAGCTGGAGGAGTGGCAGGTGCGTGCTCTCGCGCGTGCGCGCACGCGCGCGCGTGTGTGTGTGTGTGCGTGTGCGTGTATTAGTTTTTGTACGCGTGTGTGTGCAAGTATGTGCGTGTGTGCACGTGCATGCGTGTGTGCAAGAACACGCATCTGTGTTTGTGTGTATGTGCACTTGTGAGCCCGCGAGCAAGAGAGAGAGTGTGTGTGTGTGTTTGTGTGTGGGTTTGTTGGGGTTTGCGCTCACATCAGGCGCGTCCGGGCGCGTCCGGACGCACCCAAGGGATTACGCCGGTGTAACGCACGCGCTTGCCCACGTTCCGGCAGCACTCTCCCCCCGGCCCCCCTTCAACGCGCACTCACAACGCCACCTGCCCGCCCCTGCTCCCTCAGAGGACCGGCCTGACCCCCGGTGACCTGTACGACCCCTGCCCCTGGACACACGTCGAGCCCGACACCGCAACAAGCCTGCCCGCGCCCCTGGTGAGCCGCCATAACCCCACGCGGCCGACCCCGCAGCCGACGCCACGGCCGCGCCTCCACGCAGCAGGCCGGCGGGGAAGCGTTGCCTGCGGCTGGCTCCTGAGCGCACGCGCGCGCCC
>NW_014009885.1:5502-7523 GCF_000611645.1 Monoraphidium neglectum
CAACCTTTTGAGGCCCTGGTTGTGCGGCAGCAGGCGGTCATTGTTCCGCCCTACGAGGCCACCTGCACCGCGCTCAGCGGCCAGGAGCCCGAGGAGTGGACGCCAGAGGTGGGCGGCGTGCGCAACCCACTGCTGCTTCCCGACATTCAAGAGTGGATGATGATACATATGCACATGCATTGCAGCTGCGTGTGAACTCCATACGCGCGTTACTTGTGCGTGTTTTTTTTGCATCCAGGTGCATGCTGATACATGTGTGTGTCAGTCGTGTATGCAGACACGTGCATGTGATGCGACGCGCGCTCGTCCCTGGGTGTGATCTCCCTCCACTCCGTCACGTGTCTCCAGCAAGCTGGGCACCCCTGGAAAGCAACGCGCCACAAGCCAGTAACACGTAGCACGCGCAGCTTGCCGACCTCAAACACCTCCCCATGCGCGCCCTCCCCCCTGCTGCCTCCCCAATGTCCGAAACCCCCGCCCGGCAGTTTGACGACCGCACCCAGGAGGAGATTCACGCCGAGCGCCTGGCGGCGTCGGGCATGACCCCCGAGCAGGCCGAGGCCCGGGAGCTGCTGCTCAGCAAGTTCTGGGATCGATCCCTGCCCGGGCCGCGGGACTTGATGGAGGCGGCGTACGGGCCGTCTGACATGCCTGGGGGGGTGATCCGGCCGTCGGAGCGGACGGAGGAGCAGCAGAGGGAGATGGGTGAGAGCACCGGGCCTGGGGCGGGGGAGGGGCAGGGGTTGCGTTTTGTTCCAAGGCTGTGGCTTGGTCTTTCTTTTGGAGGGGAGGTTCAGGGGGCACGGAGGTTGCTGCCTGTGGGGGGCGATGCGGCTGGGGTGCGTGAGCGGGGCGCGCGCCTGCGCACCGTACTCTGTTGTGGGGACGTTGCTGAACCGGGGTTGCTGGAAGGGGCAACCTGCTTTGTATACGACCTGGCGCTGTGGTCACGGCCTAGCCGTTGACCTTGCTGATGTCACCTGCTGATGTCACTTGCTGATGTTACCTGTTGACACCTGCTGACATCAATAGCTGGCATCACTGCTTCACGGCGTGCCTGACTCAACACATCCCCCCCCCCCAACGCTGAGCACCCGCCCTCTCCCCACACAAGCCGTCCATGGGCGCCGCCGCCGACCCCCTCGACCCCCCAAGCGCACATATCCCCGAGCCCCTGCCGCACCCACACGCAACGCACCACCCTCCACTTCGTCCACCCACACACCCCGCTCTCTCCGCCCGGTCACTCCCTAAACCTGACCCCTCTCCTCAAAACCCCCAGAACCCTCCCCCACACCTTGCACCCAAACCCTCTACCTCAAAACCCGAAACCCTCCCCCCAATCACCCGGAACCCTCCAACCCCAAACCAGACCGCCCCACCGGCCTGCTGGCCGAGGCGTTCGGCCTCGCGCGCCCCGACGACCCGCCAAACGACCCCTGGGCGGCCTGGGGCCCCGGCGTGCTGTGGGACGACGCCAGCGATATTGCCGCCGAGGCGGACCCCTCCTCACCCGAGTGGGCATCCGCCGCGCTCGCCGGCGGCGCGGGCGCGGCCTCGGATGCCCTATACCGCGCGGGCGGCGCGCCGGCGCTCGACGCGCGGCCGGCGGCCAGCGCGAGCGGGGGGCGGGAGGACGATGTGTCAGACACGCCCGTGCCGGAGGGCGCGACGCTCGCAGACCTGGTGACGGCGGTGCTGGACGCGCCCGCGCCCGGCAGCAGCAGCGGCGTGCCAGAGAGCTGGCTGGCCGCGCTGGAGCGGGTGCCGCCGACGGCGCTGGGGCTGGAAGGTGCGTCGGGAGGGGCCTGGGTGCACCAGGCGCGGCCGCAGCAGACGGTGCGGCCTGCAAACGGGAACGGCCCCACGGGCCTGAGTGTGCTGTGCCGCTGGGGCGGGTAGGGTCTCGCACGGCGCGTTGCGAGGCGTGCGGGTGAGTCAAGGCCGGGTGTCGGGTCCTACCGCCCCTGGTCCCCGCACCCCGAAAAAGGTCGGACCCTCAATCCCAGCCAGCCTCCATC
>NW_014009884.1:0-5740 GCF_000611645.1 Monoraphidium neglectum
AGTTGTGGCTGGTGATGGAGTTGTGCGACAGGGGCTCCCTGCAGGTGAGCCTGACTGGCCGCGGGTGCAGGGGCGCGCGCACAGGCACCGCCTTCTCACGGCTCGCCATGGCCGCACTGCCTGCCCCGCTGCTAGCATGCGCCGACAAGCGCGGGCAGAGCGCGGGCAGAGCGCGCCTGCCCCCACCTGGCCCAGGGGCTCGGCGCTGCTTTTTTTCATGGCATCCACAGTCCCAACACCCCTCAGCTCCCCCCCTTCAATTCCAACATACTCCCCACCCTCACCCCTCAAAGGACGCCATCGATCAGGGCTGGCTCCGCAGCCGTCACCGCCCCGCCGCGTCCCCGGCGCGCGTCGCGGCGACCGCGCTGGAGGTCGCGCGCGGCATGCGCGAGCTGCACAGGGCGGGCGTGCTGCACGGAGACCTCCAGGTGTGGCGCGTAGCCGCAGCCCGGCCCCGCGCTGCAGCGCCGCCCCGCGCCGCAGCCCGGCCCCGCCCTGTCGCCCGGCCCTGCGCCGCACGATAAGCCCTGCTTGCCGTGCGCGGACGCCGCTCTCCGCGCGCGTGGTTTTCCGTGCCCGGCAAGGACGGGGCGGGCCGGGGCGCATGCCGCCCTGCTGTTTGCGGGCCCCTGGCCCCGCGCTGCGGCTGCAGCCCGCTACGGCCGGCGCGTTGCGAGCAGCTGCGACGGCCACGAGACACGACCGCCGCCCGGGCGCCCGCCGCCCCTCTCCCCCCTCCCCCCTCGACGGCAGGGCGACAGCGTCCTCTTGTCATCCCACGGCCCGGGCGCGTCCGTCGCCGGCAGGGGCTTTGTCGCGCGCGTCGCAGACGTGAGGGCGCGCGGCCGCGTGCTCGGGGGGGCTGCGGGCGGCCAGTTGAAGCTGCGCAGTTCGGCAGCCTTTCGCGCGCGCGTCGGTGTGTGCATGTAGACGCTGGCACAGACCCATGTGCGCGCGCGGGTGCACACGTGAAGACGTGCACACGTGCACACACACACACACATGTACACACATACGCACACGCACACACACACACACGCGCGCATGTGCGCATGTGCGCGCGCACACACACACACACACACACACACACACACACACACACACACACACAGTTTGGCTTCTCCCGCGTGACGCGCTACGGGGAGGACCTGCTGCAGAGCAACGCGTACGGCGTCGTCGGCTACACCGCCCCTGAGGTGCTGCAGACCGCAGCTGCAGTCAGCAAGGTGAGGGTGGGAACGCACCCATGTGCCATGGATAGTGGAGATGGGGGCGCGCGGCCATGCCGGACCGGGTCTTGTCAGCAAAGGCTACTTTGACTGCGTACAGCAATCTGCGCGTGTGCACACACGCATGTGTGTGTGTGTGCGCGTGTGTGTCTCGTGTGTGTGTGTGTGTGTGTGTGTGTGTGTGTGTGTGTGTGTGTGTGTGTGTGTGTGTGTGTGTGCGTGCGTGTGCACGTGCGCACTTGGCATGCTTGGCATGTCTGTTCCGCAAACTTGGCGCTCACACGTCCCCAAACGCCGGCGCCCGCAGGCCGCTGACGTGTACTCTTTCGGCGTGCTGCTCTGGTCGATGTGGACCGGGTCGCGCCCCTGGGCGGGCATGACGTCATCGGCCGTCATCGACGCGGTGGCCAGGCAGCGGCGCTCGCTGGTGTTCCCAGAGGATGCCCCCAGCGAGATTGCGGTGGGTGGCGGGGGCAGTGGGTGCCGCCGGCTCGGCCGAGCGGGGCGGGCGGCGGGGTGGGGGTGCTCTGGGTGTGGACTGACGCGCGAGTGTGGGCCGAAGGGGCGCGCTTGCTGAATCTATGTTAGGGGGTTGCGGTCGTGCAATCAGCTGTTTCGGCGGTGGCATCACCCTGGGGTGCCTGCTCGTGCGGCGCTCCGCCCTCGCGCTCGCAACGCGCGGCCACACCCTCCCCAGCCCCTGCCGAGCCGTCTCGGCCTCGCGTCCCTGTACGAGCCCGTCCCCTCCGTGAACGCTGAGCCACCAGCCGCCAGCGCTGCCCCCTTAAGACCCTCTGCCATCACATCCTCCCCGGCTCCTCTGCAGGACCTGGGCCGTGCATGCATGCGCCCTGACGCCGGGTCCCGCCCCAGCTTTGGCGCCGCAGAGGCGAAGCTCGCGGCCTTCCTCGCAGGGCTGCACCACAACCATTTCGAGGACTTGTGATCTGATCGGATCTGGTCAGATCAGATCAGACCATATCAGCTCCGACCCAGCTTACCTTGGAGGAATTGATTGTGCATATGATGGCCAAGCCGTAATCGATGTGTGTGGATGGGGCTGTGGCCGTGTGCCTACTACCCACATGCGCGCGACCGTGCCCGTTGGCAGTTCCCCGCTTCCTCTCCCGGCCACTACTTTGGGGCAATTGCAGCGAGTTGCGACGAATTATTCAGCGTGGGGCCAGCACCTCCAGGTCTAGTTGCAGCTGGGATTTGATCCTGCGAATGTGCACTGCCAACCCGCCCCGTCGCACCCCTACAGTGCGCAGGTAGGCGGGGCACCCCGCTCCCGCGGCTCAATACTTGAACAAACAACCAGCCGTGGCTTTTCGAAAGCTGCTGTTGGGGCCGCGTTGTGTTGCGTATAGTAGACTTTTTCGTATGTGCAGCAGGGCTGCAGTCCTGGGCAGGGGCCGCGCTCTTCGGCGGCCGTGTAGGGCGTGAGAAGGCTCTCCAGACAGCCCATCCTCACTATTGATGCGGCTGCTGCCTGCTCTTCGCCCTGCATGCCTGCCATTTGCTTCTGTTGGGGTGCTGCCTTTCATTTCAATCAGGCGGGGCTGTTCGTGTGCCTGCGCACAGGCACACGCATGTTGAGGGTTTTGGGGGGGGACACTTACTACGGGCCTACGCTGCCACAAACGCACACATGCCGGGTGCCCCGTACTGCATACAATGCAATTTCGTTCATCACATTTTTTCCATCCCTGCGCTAGTTATGCCGCACGTGGCTGGGGGTGTCGTGAGCCGACGATGCTGCCTAAGCTCATACTCCTGTAATTTGTCAACTGTGGTCACCCTGATCAGGTCGCACATTTTCAAGCGGCACCGCGCTTCGGCACCCCCCCCCCCCCGCCCTGCTTCCCACCATCATGATGTGTGAAGCGCGGCAGCTGCCTTGTGATGTGCGCTTGTGGGCGAAACAGCGCATTGCAGTGTTGACCCTGGTCAGTGTCGTGTTGACAGGTGAGCTAGCACTGCGGTCAGCCATGGTCAAACCTGGTCAACCTGTGGAGATCGTACTGGAACGAGGCGAATATAGACACAAACTGAGTAATACTCGGTTCTAATGAATGAGCTGCAGCTCAGTATGCCTCGTCAGCCACTTGCAGTCAGGCTCACACCTGTAGACAGCAGTGCACAGCAATGAGCACGCAGCGCACAACTGTGTATGTCCTTGTGTCTGGAGGCACCATCGCGGGTGATACGCAGTACGCTACTGCTGCTGCTGCTGCTGCTGCTGCTGCTGCTGCTGCTGCTGCTGCTGCTGCTGCTGCTGCTGCTGCTACTTCCGCCGCCGCCGCTGCTATTGGTGTTGACCGGGCACGAGTGCAGTGCTGGTGGTGTCCATCGCAAGCACAGCAGGAATCAGAACCAGGGCCAATCGTCCTCCTTAGACCCCTTTCTTGACACATGAAGAGCAGCCAGTTGCACCTGGGGCCTCCTCTGGTTGCAGCCGGATGCACAACTGTCATCAGATGAATTTTCTGCAGACAGGGCGGCTTGCGGTCGGCACAGTGCCTCCCTGGTTCTTGTGGTCGGCACCACGTGTCCAGCCTGTAGCGCGTAAAAATGTCTCAACCCATTCATGCGTATGCACGTCATTACAGTACCTGTCACTGGGCGTGCTTCATCAGCAAGATCAACTTGATTGAGCGCATCCTGGGCTCCGTAGCGCTGGTGCTGCACGCTGCTTAGCATTTGAACACGCGGGAATGCGCTGAATGTCTTTCTGGAAGAGGTGAGACGGGTGTGTCGCGCTCCAAGCAGCGAGTGCGCCTTTGGAGAAGAGCTAGCAAAGGACTCCAGCCCATGCATATCGTATATATAGGTAGCGTTTTACAATGGGCGTGTCCTGACCCCGCCGAGCTGTGTCGCGAGCGCCAGCAGCGCTGCTGGACTCATCATGCGCATCGCCGCCAATTGCTCTTGGCGCTGGCTCGCAGGAATCAGCGCAAGCTGCTGGCCGCAGCGGCGGTGGGAGCGGCAGGCGCGGCAGCTGCATACTACTGGTGAGGTCTGGGCCGCGGGGCAGGCTTGCGCGCGGCCTCCGACAGCAGTGGAGACTGCGGGCAACAAGGTCGCCTCTTGATCTGGGGCTGGCCCGCCACCCCCGCCGCCGCCCTGACTTACAGGTGGACCTACGAGTCCGAAGACCAAGCGGCCGAGCGCCGGCGGTGAGGAGCATCCCGCGTGCTCGCTCCTGGCGTCCCCCCGCCCGCGCCGCCCGCGCCTGATGCGTGCACCACGGCTGGATTCGGCCCGACCTTGACGATTTTATCGACCCTCTTTGCGCCCGCCCCTCCGCGCCAGGCGCGATGACGCCCTCGCCCAACTCCAGTCCATCGTCCACGGCGACCGCCGCCGCACCCCCACGCCCTTCGGGGGCGCCGGCGGCGGCGGCCCCGGCGGCGAGGGGGAGGGCGGGGGCGACGGCCACGGCCACGGCGGCGGCGAGGAGCAGTCTTTGGACGACAGCCTGCAGGTGTGGGGGGAGGGGGTTTGCAGCTGCGCGCCGATGGCGAACCGCCTGCGGCCTCCGCCGCACGCACGCAGCCCGCCCGCTCCCCGTCCACCTTCGCCGTGCCGCGGCCTCAGCCGCGCCGCTCGACTTCTTCCCGTGCCTCCACCCCTTTTCCCGCAGCCCTTCGCAGCCTGCGCTGCGCCCCATGGACACCCCCGCCCCGCCTCGCATTCACCTGTCCACGCCTCGCATGCGCCCGGCCACCCCTCGCATGCGCCCCGCCCCCAGGCCCACTTCAACTCCATCCAAGTGCTGTCTGAGCGCCAGGCCCTAGAGGACCTCCTGCCCCGCCTCAGGGACCTGCTGCACGCGGCCACCAGCCACGACGCCCTGCGGGAGCGCCTCCGCGCGCCGGGGCTCGCGGCGGCGGAGAAGCGGGCGCTGTGGGCGCAGCTGGCAGGGCAGTCGTTCACGCGCGCGATGGGGGCGGTGTGGCTGGTGCCGCTCCTGGACCTGCTGGTGAGCTCGCGCCTAGGTTTGTGGATTACATACTGGATTATATATCGCACAACGCCTGCCCCCATTATCTTATCCCGGCAACCTGACGCAGCTTCGGGCTTCGCCTCTTCGTCCGCCGCTGCGTCTGCAGTTGTTGAGCCGGCCGCCGTGTGTGGTTTTTGGGAGGGGGCGGCAGAGGCTCAGCCTTGAGCACCCCGCGAGGCCCAGGGCAGCAGCGCAGTGGGTTGTTAGTCCGCAATTCGCGCCTCCGTGACACACACACACACACACACACACACACACACACACACAAATACACACAAACAAACGCATGCACGCTTACATACACAGCCACCCCCCCACACACACTCACACGAGCACCCCTCCTGACTCGTGCGCCCGCCCGCCCAGGTGCGCCTGAAGCTGCACATAGTGGCGCGCCACATGTACATGGAGGTGCAGCTTCCGGGCCTCGCGCCGCGCGGCGCCGCGCGCGGCGGGCTGGCCGCGCTCGGCGGGGGCGGGCTGGCGCGCGGCGCGGCGC
>NW_014009883.1:0-4424 GCF_000611645.1 Monoraphidium neglectum
GTCTCCCTCTCAGCCCCCTTGGGCAGCGCTCCTCCCTCGTGACCAGGGCTTCAGCTGATCCAAACGGCAGCCCTCGCTCTCGTGATGCATGCCTTTGGCGGCGCGCCACCTGGCAGCCACGCCTAGCACCCCACCACAATCTGCCATATGTCACCAGACTCACCGGTGACGCCCCCACCGCTGCCCCCCCTCCCCAGGTGGAGGCTCTGACGGACACCTTCATGGCGCGCCTGCGCACCTTCTACAGCGGAAGGCGGCTCACGCAGCTACTGTCCATGCTCGAGCGGTGCGCGCGCGGCGCGGTCCCGGCCCCGCCCCACCCCCAGGGCAGCCCAGCACCTCTGTCAAGCTCGGATGTTAGCAGTTTTAAATTGAGTTTATGTATTGGCAGCTCGCTCTGCACCTCTGGAGCGGTCGAGGCCTCTGGCGCTCTGTCAGCAAAGGCATGGCTGCTGCTTGCACTCAGGCCCCCCTTCCGTGTGTACCACCCTCCCCTCACGTCCCGGGCAAAAAAATCGCGTGACTGCAACACACACTCACACACACACACACACACACACACACACACACACACACGCTCAGACACACTCAGCCAAGCAACCGGACGCGCACACATACACACACTCCCTTTGTGCCCCGCAGCGTGGGCGAGAAGCCGACCGGCGACGCCGAGGCCCTGTCTTGGTACATCGCCCGCATCCTGCTGCTGTTTGCGCCAGAGGAGGGCGGCCTGCGGGACAGCCTGCTGCGCTGCACCTCCACTCTGCAGCGGCTGAGGGACGAGCACAGGATGCTGCAGGGGCGCATCGACGGCGCCGGCAGCTGCTCGGTCATGTGACGCGGCGCGGGCGTGGTGCCCATGCGCGGCGCCTCCCGCCTGTTTGTATTCCTCCAGCATCAGTGGGCGGGAGCCGGCGCGGCGCGAGCGCTGACGGTCTCTCTCCCCTTTTCTGCGATAGCTCAGCTATCTTGTGTGCGGGAGGCACTGCACCCTTAAGTGCAGTGCCCCCTGCACGTCCCCAATTGAGCAGGGCGAGCTTGTTGAGTTGCTTGTCGCTCGTCCGCACTGCCGGGCCCCAATATGTGCAGTCACGCGCGCACGAGCGAGAGAGAGAGGGCCGCTCAGTTGTAAGGGCGGTGGGCTGTCGCGTCGCGTCTTCTTCTGGCGTTGGGCACAGCCCTTTGTGAGTCCAGTTTGTCTCCCCTCTTTTAGGAGGACGCCTGCCTTTCGGCGCGGCCGTTCCCAAGTCATCCGCCTAGCCGGCTGACTTTTGACCCTCTCGATTGCAGGTGCGACTCCTCGCTTTGCGGGCAGCGGTCCAGGGCCGCCGGCCAGTGGGCCTTGCGCACCCATGTTCAGAGCGACGCTGCCCCTTCAATCACATGTACTGATATGGCATTCACCTTGTTGCTCTGCCCTAAGCTCTCCTGCCCCTAGTATTCAATGGCCCTGTCGGCACCAGCCAGTCGCGTTGCCGCGCTGGATGCACGCGGCGTGCTGCTCGAGCGCCTACGTGACCAGGCAAGGTGCCCGCCAGCAGGACAGCACTGGGCGCTTGAAGCGGCCCAAATCGCAGGCTGCCGCCGTCCTTGGGTGGGCCTGGGTGCGCTGATACTGTATATATACAGCCTGTTTGGCGGCTCGCTTCGACCCACACACCTGAGGGTGGGCGGGCAAGTTGTTCCTCACACCCCCCCCCCATCAGCACACATGCATATGCTAACAAGCCGATGAGCATTAGGTCACGCATATGCGTAATATCTGTAAACCTGTCTCTGCACGATGGCGTTGCGTTGTCGGGAGGCGCAGCGCTCCCACCGGCCTCGTGTGTTCCACCGGCCACCAGTGGTCGACAGCGGGGGGCGCCTACTCAAGTGGGGTCCAGCACCTCGCTCTGGTGGGCTCCGCCCACCTCCCACCCCTACCCATCCGCCAAGCGCCTTGTTCCTTGGTTACACGCACAGGCTGAGGCGCACAGCCAGACACCAGCGGCGGCGAGCCTCAGCTGAGGGCGGCTGAACGTAGCCCTCCAGCCTCTTGGGCCCGCACGCAAGACAAGCGGGGTAGCAGCAGCGCACACCGCACAAAGCTTATGCAGTCGCAAATGCCGGCATTGATAGCAAATCGCTGGCGTGGCGCTGTAGCAGCAGTGAGGGGGAAAGAAGGGGGTCCGAGTGATGGCACCAGGAGCCAAGGCCCTGTGCAGCGCGGCCGCGAGGTGCTTTGCCGGCCGTCCACGCCTACTTTTGGGCCGATCCGACCTTCAACACAATGAAATCGGGTCATTCTTGCCGGCCGAAGCAGGCCTGGGCGGGCATGCGCCCCACCACGCGAATGCAGGCGGGCGGGGAGGGCTGGGCAGGGCCGGATTGGTTCAGGGGCATGCGCGCCCCTGCAGAGGCGGCAAGCCATCATGTTGGTCATGTCGCATTCAAGTTGCAGGCTCAGCGGTTGCGCGATGCGACCACCAGGGCTGAACAAAGGGTCATTTATCATAGGGGATTCAGCAAACCGTAAGAAGCGCCAGAACATACCCCGTTTGCAAGCCGCCAGCAAGCACCATGCAGCCAACCTTACGCCGCATACGAACGTGCGGCGGCGCGCCCGCGGCCTGGGCGGTTCCCTGGACTTTGTTCAGGCGGGCGCGATCGCTGCACCGCGTGTTCGTTGGGCCGCAGTCCCACTGGACGGCCTGCCAGCTCCGCGGTGCCGGGGAGCTCCACCCTTGACGGGTTCCCAAAAGCCGTACCGCACGGGGCGGTGACTTGGCCGCGAAGGCAAGGCAACCCCCCCCCCCTGGCCGGGGCGGCGCGTCGCCGCGGCGGCGGCGGCGCAGGGCGCGGTCAGTCGGCGGCGATGCCGGCCGGCTGCTTGCCGAAGTCTGCGACGTCCTTCGCGTCGGATGCCTCCACAGGCAGGTGGCTCCCGGGCTCCTGGTAGTCCTGGGGGGGAGAATTTGAGGGTGCGGTTGGGTGGATGCGTGGGCTGCCGTTGTTACGGGTCCATCCCAGAGCGGTTGGGTTGCAAGGGGACGCCGGGTGCGAGAGCAAAGCGGGCGCGAGCGGAATTGAGATTGGTGCAGGAGCGGCGGTTTGACCGCTTGTGCAGACGTGCGCGCGCTCCAACCTCCCAGGGGACCCCGATCTGCGATCAGCAACGGCTTCACGCCTGGCATCACCTCAGCCGCACAAGCACAATTCGGGTTCGATCGCGCACCACTGCCCTCCCCCCCACCAGCAATGGCGCGCATGGGACCGGCATGCATATGCGCGTGTGGGCCTGCGACACACACACACACACACACACACACACACGCACGCACGCACGCACGCACACACGCACGCACACACACACACACACACACACATGCGCGCACACACACACACACACGCATACACACTCACACAATTCGGGCGCGCACCTCCCACAGGAAGATGTAGGCGCACGCCGTGATGATGGCCAGCACCCCAGACAGGAAGAGCGCCACGAAAGCCCAGGCCGCCATGTCGCCGACAAAGGCGTTGGCCGACCCCGTCGGGAAGCAGAACGGCGCCGTGAACAGCAGCAGCAGGAGCATCGCCCCAATGAAAACGGGGTTGAGCATCTTGTCGCGCTTCGCGCCGATGTCAAGCCGGTCGTACGCCTTGGATGCGGCCGCCGCGGCGTCGCCGAAGAGCGTCGGGCGCCACTGCAGCAGCAGCCCGAGGGCCACGGTCACGAAGAGGTTCACGCAGAAGCCGATCATGGCGGTCGACAGGCCGCAGGCGGTCGAGTCGAGGCCCTTGGACAGCCCCGTGTTGAGCGGCGAGAACACGAGCCCGATGGTCACGGCCAGCCCGGCGACCATGCCGGCCGCGGCCGCCTCGCCCCGCAGCCCCCGCCAGTGCAGCCCGAGCCAGACCGCCGGCGCGACGTGGATCGGCGTGACGTTCTGCAGCGAGAAGAGCGCCGAGAGGTTCGGGGTGCCGGTCTGGATGGTGAGCAGTCCGAGGGTGACGCCGATAGCGAGGCCGACGACGGAGGCGGCGCGGCCGAAGAAAAGGAGCTCCCTATGAGAGGCGTTGGGGCGCAGGTATGCCTTGTAGAAGTCGACAGTCCACCTGGCGGTCGGCGGTTGGCGGTTGAGGGGTCAAGGTTGGTCGATGACAGGGAATGGCTGGTGGCTGGCGGGGTGCTGGTTGCGAACGCAAACGTTCGGAACGCAGCAGGTGGGACGCGCAGTGGGCGGACGGGATGGCAAGCCACAATGTCATTGGCGGTGTATGTTGGATGGGGGAAAGGGGGCGATGCGAGGTCCTGTATAAAGGCCCTGGGAGGCCCCCTGCCCCGGCTCACATGACGCTGAACGAGAGGAGGGCGCTGTCAGCGGTGCTCATCATGGCGCACACCGCGGCCGCCAGCAGCAGGGCCTGTAAGGGGGGGG
>NW_014009883.1:4610-5922 GCF_000611645.1 Monoraphidium neglectum
GGGGAAGCCAGAGGGGGCGGGGGCGGGGATGTCTGGAACGATGACTCAAAAGGTGCGCCGCTCTGCGTATGCCCGCTGATAGCGGGCCGAAAGCGCGACGCCCAGCGGGTCGCTACTCGCGTCGCAACAGGCTCGTGCGCCGACGGCGTGCGCACGGCTCCCTCACATGATTGGGTGCGCACGCTTTCGCTCATATACACGCACGCGTAAACACACACGCGCACGCGTGCGCGCACGCGCAGGGTTCCACCCCCGCACCGCGAGGACGGCCTGGCCGGTGCCGTGGCTGGAAATGAGGATGAGCATCTTGCTGAAGGCGGACTCGCCCTTGCCCACGGTGCCAGCCAGGGCGGAGATGGCCACCCTGGACGCATGTGTGTGTTTTGTGGGGCGGGGGTGCGTCGACAGGGGCTCAGGTGTGCCGTCCGGGCGCAGGCGTCCCAAGCGTTGCCGGTTCGGAACCTTGTTGCGCCCAGGGCTGGCGACGTGAGGGCAGGCGCGATCGCATTCGTGTGTGTGTGTATTCGCTCGATCACCTCCTTTGCCACGCACAAGTCATGACGCCCCCCACCCCCCACCACCTCCCCATCGCCCCTCGCCCGCACCAAACCCCACCCCAAAATCACATGCGTCCCCCTCCGCGCACCATCCGGTGACCATGCTGCTGAGCTGGACCACAAAGAAAGTGAAGCCCATCACAGCCAGGCCACGCTGCACGACGGCCGCGCTGCGCCCCGCGAACAGGCGCTGGCTCAGGTGGGGGAACATGGTGGCCGCGATCGTCGTCTTGATCACAAACTGCCGAGGAGGGGTTGAGAGGGGAGGGACCGGTGGTTTGACTCTGATCAATCCGGGGACCAAAACACCAGCGTGTCAGATTGACAGGGCAACGGCTGTTTGGTGCACTCCCAAGCGGTTTCTTGACCTCCCATGAGCGATAAGACTCGGCCAGGCGAGTCGGTTGCACGGGTCAACTAGACAACCAATCAGCCAGGCAGCACCCTTGCAGTTGACGAGGCGAGGGCCCGCAAGGGCGGTCCCCCGACCCTCAGGCCACCACGCTAGGTCATTGCAAGGGGGCGCCGCGCCGCCCTCACGTCAAAGTAGGAGACGATGGTGGCGGGAGGGGGCACATACTGCATGGCCGCCACCGCGGGGATGGCCGCGTTGGCCGGGTCCCTGGAGGGGGGTGAGTTTTGGGGAGGGGAGCGGGGTAAGAGGAACAAATTATGCCCAAAACGGAGACGGACAGCCGAGGTAGGAGGGCCCCGCCCTCAACCTCAAGACGGGGGCTGGCCACACCGCACGTGGC
>NW_014009882.1:0-3346 GCF_000611645.1 Monoraphidium neglectum
GGCGAGGGTGCGCTGCCTCTCTGTATTGTGCGGCGAAAATCACAGGAGGGGGTTTGGGAGGAGACGGTGGGGCCGCCGACGCGTGGGGTGGGGGTGGGGGTGTTGGGACTGCTGTGCGTGTGCGTTTGGTAGAAGGGAGGGTCCGTAAGGTTGTTGACGGGGCTTGAGGGAGACTCTTTTTTCTACGGTGCACTGCATCCAGCACAATGGGAGGCCGGGGACGACGCGTGTGTGCACGTGCCCGTCCCTGCCCGACACGCGGCGAACGCTGCCAACCCCCGACCAACCGCCGACTGACGGCCGCCATACGCGCCCGCCAATCCCCGACCAACCGCCGCCAACCGACCGCTCGAGTCCCCTGCCGATTGTTGCCGGCCGCCGACCAACCACCAACCGCCCGGCCGCAGGGCGAGGTCCTGGGCATCACCCGCTTCGGCATTGCCAAGATGAAGGACAGCGTGCTGCACACCGCGTCCTTCGAGAAGACGGCCGACCACCTCTTCGACGCGGCCATCCACGGCCGCACCGACGACGTCGTGGGCGTCAGTGAGTCCATCATCATGGGCATCCCCATGCCCACGGGGACGGGCCTGCTGAAGCTGCTGCACGACGTCGGGAGGGTCGACCTGCCGGCCGCGCGGGGGGCGCCGCTGCTGGCGTACTGAGCGCGGGGAGGGGCGGGGGCGCGCCGAAGCGGGCGCGGGCTCGGCGCATGGGGGGTGTTCTGGCTGGTTGAGGAGCAGCGCCTGCGGCCCGGCGACCCAGGGTGGCGGCGGGCCTGGGCGGGCCGGCGCCGGCGGGCCCTTTGGGCGGTCACAGGGCGGTCACAGGGGGTTCGATGGATCTTGAGCAGCGGCGCAGCGGCGTTTTGAGGCGGTTTCGGCCTCGTTTGATGTGCATCGTGTACGTGTTGTCTGTTTTGTCCCTGGTGCGAGCGTTTGGGTTTCCCCGTGTGCCGCGTGTTTGCTCAGATTTCACTTCGTCGTCAGCTTTTGCTTTGCATCTCATGCGCCGCATCCAGCAGCAGTTGGAGGGTACCGCGCCGCTTCGGCAGGGCATCGCGCACTGCACCGCAGGCTTTAGGCAGAGCACAAGAAATGCTGGCGGGGTGCCATCTGCCCCACACCGCCCTTCGCAACTTAGAACCGCCCAACGTGACATGCTTTTTTGACCATGGGTGGACTGTTGCTAGTGATGAGTCAGCCATGACCAAGCTGGCACACACCCCGAGTAATCTGAACAGATGTATCATCGGGATGCGCAGCCTCGTTGCACGGGTGGGCCTTGGGTGTGCGTGCTCGCTGAGAGACAAGAAAGCTTCAATGGGCAGAGTGCTTCTTGGCTGCGTGGTCTGGCTTGCCCGCTTGCACAGATCAGCAAAATCGGCCATACTGACGCCCCCATCCTGGGCAAATTGCATGCTGTTTTGGGGCAGGAGGCTAATGCATGACGCTGCCATGTCTATCCAGGTACGGGTCAAATGGGGAGAAAGACATGGCTGAGTGTGGTTTTCTGATCCAAAAACCCGTGGCAGTATTGACCAGAAGCCAGGCCAACAGCTCGCGTGGCCGGCTTGGCGGCGGACCCCTATGGGATAGACAATTAAGGCATAAGAACAGGCCCGTGGCGCCGTCAGCGAAAACACCGATGACGTGCACTCTCTGTTGCGGCGTGCACAAGTGACGACTCAAACACGCCAGCGCTTTGAACGCCGGCTGCATTGGAAGAAGGAGCAGAATCCCTTGGTGAGGCCCCCCGCCTTACCTCGATGCCGCAGCAGAGCTGTACCAGGGACGTGTATGCCCCCTCTCCATGTCCTGATCAGGTTCCCTTGAAGGGATTTAAGGTTGTGACCTCCGCACTCCTGATCCCCACAACCACCTGCCAGGCAGCTGGCCCACCCTTGGTGGCGCCAGCACCCAACAGGCTCCCACGAGCACCGGCAGGCAACACAGCTGCGTTCTGTGCAGAGCACATACTAGCGGGTGCGCCGCCCTGGCCTTCGCCGCCGCAGAGCGCCACAGCTGCGTTCTGTGCAAAGCACATACTAACGGGTGTGCCGCTCTGCCGGCGGGGCGATGCAGCTGCGTCCTGTGCAGAGCACATACTAGCGGGTGCGCCGCCTTGGCCTGCGCCGCCGCGAAGCGCCACAGCTGCGTTCTGTGCAAAGCACATACTAGCGGGTGTGGCGCTCTGCCGGCGGGGCGATGCAGCTGCGTTCTGTGCAGAGCACATACTAGCGGGTGCGCCGCCTGGCCTGCGCCGCTGCAAAGCGCCACAGCTGCGTTCTGTGCAGAGCACATACTAGCGGGTGTGTCGCTCTGCCAGCGGGGCGATGCAGCTGCGTTCTGTGCAGAGCACATACTAGCGGGTGCGCCGCATCAGGCTGCCGCGACTGGGGCGTTGGGTGCAGTCAACGACCCAGGCGCGGCAAGGTGAAGACGTAGTCTGTAGTCGTGTAGGTGATGCCCGCTGTTGCTTGACGATCGTCGTTGCGTTGATGAGATCAAGATGAGAGAGCTCGGGCGATGATGATCGTATATGTATGTGTGTGTTTGTGATTGTGTATGATTGATTGAATATATATGAAAAGAGTGAGGGCTGCGCTTTTTGTAGGCGTGTCGCGGAATGGCGAGGGGCATACGTACGTTTCTGCTCGAAGGTCGCTTGGAAGGCCGCTTCGAAAGAACGCATGGATCCACATGACTGGTCTGGGTCTTGCCGTGGTGACTGGAAATCATGTGACAAGCACCTATGTTACTCTGGTACTGTGGTTGACCCAGGTTTGACCGGCGCGGCGCCGCTGCAGGCAGCGACGCTGCTTGCTGCAGTGCGCTGCGTCGCGCGCGCCCCACCCTGTCCATTAATTTTGCCATCCAGTTGGTGTACAGATGATGGCACAAGTTCAAAAATCGTCGTGGCGCACATTTTGTCCAAGGATTGCATCAGAGGGAAGGGAGGCCGTGGCGGCCCCTTGGGCGCAACACGGAGTTGCCGACGATCAACAGCAGATTTGCCGCGCTTGTCAGCGACCCTGCTCATAGCTGCTGCATCTAGGCCCTCCATACTGTATCGACCTAGTTTAGAATTCACGCAACCTGCCACCTTCACGGCTGGCTGATTGTCGGCCTGGCACATGCAGCACTACACCGCGTACTGTCAGTACCCCTCGAGAAGTTGGGGTCGCTGAGATGCTGTACAACTTTGGGCGTCTGCAGCAAACGTAGCAGGCTGTTTCAGCACGACGCGTCTGATCTGATTGCAGGCACGCAACAAAGCTGCTGCTGTGCCAGCTGTGTGGAGCACATAACTCGGCGTGTTTGTTGACCCCACGCCCCCCCCCCCC
>NW_014009882.1:3775-6162 GCF_000611645.1 Monoraphidium neglectum
CCCCGCCCCCCCCCCCCCCCAAATTACTTTTAATCTCCTGCAGTTGCGTGATTGCTGAATCGAATCTTGTTATGCCACAAGGTTGATCTGCAGGCAAACCATGATAGAGAGGGCGGTGTACATATTGGATTCTTAACGCAGGAGGCCAGCCAAGCAGGGAGGCAAAAACTGCCCCACACGATCACAAAGCAAGTGTGCGGGCTGCGCAGCCTCAAGACCGTTGGGCCAGGAAGACGTGCGTGGCACTGCAGATGCGGCACGCATGCAGCTTAAAGGCATGCTGCACGTGCACATCATCAGTCCCGATTACCAGCAGACAGGCATCGCTAGATACGCCTCGTTTTGACCAATCAGCAGTACAAGTCCGAAACAGTGCAAACCAAGAAACATTTGCAGCATGCGCACGTGGCGGTGTGTCGCGCACCTGTGCGAAGCGAGTGCAGGCTGTCTGCACCTCTGTAGCTCTGGCCCATGGAGAGCCACCGCCCCTCCATTCATCCACCCACCCAGGCCTGGTAGCGCCGGGGTGCAGTGATGCCCCCTGATGCAGGAGATTTAATACGCCATGCAGTGTGGAGGAAATCGTTATCCCTGACAGGACTAGTGCCGCGGCCTGGCATAGTATTGGAGTCAGAGTGCACAGCAGTTGCGGCGGCTCAACAGCTCGAGCTGAGGACGCGCTGCGCTGTTGAAATGCGGGGCCCGCTGGGCCAGCTCACCTCTGTTCCAGGGTTTTGCAGCAGGATCAGTGAGACGGCATAGGCGCCGAAACCCTCATTGCAGGTGGGCAGCACCTTGGCGCCACAATTGGTGGGTGTGGCGTCAACGCGGTGCTCCCACCTGATCCAGCTGGATCTTGCAACTGTTCCAGCATGTTCGCGTGGCCAGCACCGGATGCAAGGTACCGGTATTTGAATGACGCGTTCATCAATCCAGATGCCCTCCTTCGAAATACTTTGCAAACCGATCTGAGGTTTTCTCAGCACGCCTTGCGCGGAGCACTGTGTCAGGGCGGCATGTCGTCAGGTACGCCATGAGAATTCTACTGATGTCAGGGGCATCCACTAGAACCCTTACAGCAAGCTGCGGTGCAGCGCAGCAGAGCACCCAGCAGCAGCGCGCATCAGCTTGAGCATGTGCTTACCTCTGGCCTGCCGCCCTACAGGCGACGGATGGCACCGCCGCAGGAGCCGGAGCAGGTCGCGTGGGCGAGCCTTGGACCACTGGTGAGCGGCGATGATGTGGGACGCAGTCAGCGCGCTCGCGCGGGCTCAGCGCGCCGCAGGGTGGTCGCTCCATCCATCCAAACACTGTCGACGCCGCACAGGCGTTTGCTTCGCACCTCGCCAAACAACACATGCATGCCTCCGCATCCCCCACACCCATGCGCCCAGGGACGCATACCAAGGGCGGCCTGAAGGCGACGACCCTGCGGCAGGGGCGCCATGGCGCACCCGGTCGCCGGAGCGGCCCTGGCGCAGCGGCGGCGGCGGCGACGCCGGCGAGCCGATCCCCGGTAACGCGCGCGACGCCCGGTGTGGAGGCCGCACCCCCCAAAGGGCCCCGCAGCTTGAATCCGGCAGGCTCTTGGATTTTCGACAAGTGTTGAAGCCCGCGCCACAGGCGCCACACAGATTCGGGAGTCCCCGCTGCCCCAGGCCGCCGCTTCGATTGGTCGACTGACCCGCTTCTCCTTCAACCCGCACGCACGCGCGCCGAACTTCCACGGGGGCCTCCCTGCTTTGGCAGAGCCTCAGTCCCTTGCTGACGCGCCATGGAGGGCGCGAGCAGACAGCGGCGGCCGCGGCGGCGACGGCCCGCAGGCGGTCGCCGCAGCGCCGTGGCGGGCGCAGGGCGCGGGCGCCGCCGCCGAGGTCGCAGGTGGCGGCGTGCCGTGGCGGGGAGGCGGCGACCAGCGGCGGCACGTTTCGAGCAGGAGCAGGAGCAGAAGCCGCAGCAGGGGCAGGCGAAGGCGGCGCAGCAGGAGCAGCAGCAGCAGGAGCAGGAGCAGAAGTAGGAGCCGGCGTCGACGGGATTGGGAGCGAGGCGGCAGGAGCAGGGGCGGCAGCCGCAGCCGCGATCGCGGCCGTAGCAGGAGCAGGAGCAGGAGCCGCAGCAGGGGGAGGGGCCGCTGGGGCGACGACGAGCCGTGGGGCGGGCGGGACGGCAGGGGCGGTGAGCTCCGCGCGGCGCGACGGCGCGGCACAGCGCCGCATCCGCCCACATGCACAACAGCTGCCAGCCTGGCGCACGGCAGGCATCAGCTTGCTAATCAGCATCGGCTGGGCATCGCTGAAAGCAGGCTGCCCTGGAAGCTGGAAGCGGAGGGATTCGAAACCCACAGCTTGGTGTGATGCAGCCCTCTGCTCGGCCGCCCAGTACGCCCG
>NW_014009881.1:0-5726 GCF_000611645.1 Monoraphidium neglectum
GTGTGTGCTACTGCCCTACAGCCGGCGCAGGCGGGAGCAGAGCCAGATCGTTTTTGCGCTCTCATGGACCCGCTGCGCCCTTGACCCACCACCCCCCAAACCCCCTGGCTGGCACCACCCTGCCCCACAGGTCTTCGATCTGACCCTGCCTCCAAGCCCCAACCCCTTGCCGCCCGTCACCGCCGACGGCGGCATTCCACCACCCTCGCCGCCGACCGGGCCCGCTGGCACCCTTATACCTGCGATATCCGAGGACTTCGCCGGGGCCGCCCCATACAAGTACACCCTCTCCCAATTCGCAGGCGCCGCGGCCACGGCCTCCTTTGCGGGCGGCGCCGCCGCCGTCACCGTGACGGCCGCAGGCACCGCGCCCTTCAATCTGCAGCTCGTCAGCGCGTTTGTGCCTTTCGCGGCCGCCAGCGGTTACACCGCACGCCTCCGCGCGTCGGCGGCCGCGCCAGGGGGCGCCGCTGTCACCATCAACGTGCTGTTCCTGCGAGAGGGGACCTATGCCTTGCTGGGGCTGAAGCAGTTCTTCCTGACCGCAGCTGTCAGCACCCTCGAGCTGACGCCGCCGGTCAGCCCGCCAACCGACGGCAACTACCACCTCCAGGTGAGTTCATGCAGGCGGGAAACCGGGGGAGGCCATGTGCTTTGTTGCCCCCTACACTGCTCGCCTCGTTCTCTGGCCGGGGCTGACTTGGCCTTTTTCACAACATGACTGTCCACAACCTCGACTGTTCATTGAGATGTGAACCTTGATATGCAGCGAGTCCTAACTGAGTTGTGTTGCCCTACCACGCCACCACAGATCGAGTTTGGAACGGCACCAGTTGGCACAGTGCTGACATTTGATGACATCACTGTGTACAATGGCAACTTGCCTCCTGTAGGCGTCGTCCCTGGCGCCGCGACCAAGATCGCCGCCACCAGCACCGACTTTGAGGGCGCCGGACCCTTCCCTGCATCGGGCGGCCAGTACGGCGGCGCAGCCGCGACATTCGCCTTTGGTGCGCCCGCCGGCGCGGTCGCCGCCGCTTCTGGCACGCAAGGCGCCTCTGCAGCCGTCGTCGCTGCAGGAACTGCCAGCTACAACCTCCAGTTTGTGGGCCCCTGGACGCAGCTGACGGGTGGCCGCAAGTACACCGCGCGAGTGCAAGTGCGCGCCACTGCGCCGTCACCGGTGACTCTGGTGTTCCTGAGGAACCTGGTCTACACACCCTTCGCGCCCAGCTTCGCGCCCGTCACCGTGGGGACCGCATGGACGACGCTGACAATCGCTGACGTCATCCTGCCGGCCACGGCTGAGTACCACGTGCAGGTGTGTGATCCTTGTTGGACCCAGCCTTCAACGCCAGCAGTCGGTGCTGCGTGCATATGTGCAGCTAAGGGGCTATAGGGTTGTCTGTTGAGTCCCCACCAGAGCTGGGGGGCCCAGGTCATGCCACGCATTGTCCTTTTGGTCAGGTGGTCCACGAGCAGCGCGTCGCTACCTGCCTCCTTCCCTAAACAGCTGTTTGCCATGTGCGTTGCCATCCCCATCCCACTTTTCACCCCCTCTCATTTCAGGCTGAGTTTGGCCTGGCGGCTGCGGGCACCACCCTCTTCTTTGACAACCTGGAGGTCTTCGACACAACAGACGGCCCGGCACCAGCACCACCAGCCACCAACTCCGTCACACCAGGCGGCGGCGGCGGCAGCGGCACTGCGACCAAGATCGCCGCCACCAGCACCGACTTTGAGGGCGCCGGACCCTTCCCTGCATCGGGCGGCCAGTACGGCGGCGCAGCCGCGACATTCGCCTTTGGTGCGCCCGCCGGCGCAGTCGCCGCCGCTTCTGGCACGCAAGGCGCTTCTGCAGCCGTCGTCACCGCAGGCACTGCAAGCTACAACCTCCAATTTGTGGGCCCCTGGACACAGTTGACGGCCGGCCGCAAGTACACCGCGCGAGTCCAAGTGCGAGCTACTACACCGTCACCGGTGACCCTGGTGTTCCTGCGAAACCTGGTCTACACACCGTTCGCGCCCAGCTTCGCGCCCGTCACAGTGGGGACCGCGTGGACGACGCTGACAATCGCTGACGTCATCCTGCCGGCCACGGCTGAGTACCACGTGCAGGTCAGCTTTCTAATCAGCTGCAAGAACCAAGAACCGCCACCTACAACGCAATGATACTGTTCAATCTTCAGCATATCTGTCACTTGTGGTGCCTCTTGCTCATGCATTGCGTTCCTTTTTCGTGTGGCCGTTGCCGACCCGTCGCTTACCAGCTCAGACGGCCCTATACTTTGGTCTCAACAATGTGTCGCCACTCCCTTGACTTACCCATCCTTTTCGACACAACAGACGGCACGGCACCCGCACCACCAGCCACCAACCCAGTCACACCCGGGGGCGGCGGCGGCGGCGGCGGCGCAACTGTCCTCGCCACCACCAGCGAGGACTTCAGCGGCCCCGGCGCCCCCAAGTTTGTCTTCGCCCAGTTTGCCGGCGCCGCTCTGACCCCCGGCAACGCTGCCGGCGTGGCGCAGGCGACGGTCGTGACGGCCGGCGCCGACCAATATGCCCTGCAGCTGGTGGGGCCCAGCGTGCAGCTGGACGCGACCAAGACTTACACCATCAGTGCCTCCGTCACTGCGTCGGTCGCGACCACCGTCCAGGTGCGCGTCTGCGCGCACCCCGCAGCTAGTGCGGACATCGGCCCACGCTCTCGCCGCCCGCTGGGTGATGGTGCATAATCGCACGTCGGTCAGGCATATTGTGCACCTTGCACGTCACAAGCCAGTCCGTATCAAGCACCAATTGCGAACCACGCATCGCCTGGATTGTAAACACTGCCGCCACAACAATCACTGCCCCCCAACCCTTGGAGCAAGCGTCAAAGCCCACGCCACCAACAATAACACTTTTTCTTTCCCAGGTGCTCTTCTTGCAAGAGACCCCCACCCTGGCGCCCGTCAGCCCCCAGGGCTTTGCTGTCGGCCCCGCCGCCAAGACGGTCACCCTGGCCGGCGTCAAGCCGCCTACCACAGGGCCACACCACGTTCAGGTAAGAACAGCGCCGCCCGACCACCGGGTGGTTTCGCGCGATGCAGGCCTTGTAGCAGACCGATTACGGCTGGTCGTTACGTCACAGGGAACTTCATTCACCCTCATGGGTGCCAGCTACTGCATTGGCACAACACTGTCAACCAGATTGCACATACACCAGTTTCAGACCTACCACCTACGCCTCCCACCACTGTCATTGCTTGCAGTTTGAGTTCGGCAAATCCGCCGCCGGCACTGTCATGACATTTGACAACATCGTGGTGATAGTCCAGTGATCTTACCTGACATCTGCTGCGGGCACAGCAGGTTCAGGTTGCAGATCAGGAGCGCTGCAACACTCCTTATTGGCAGGTGTCCATTAACTTCATTCATAATGTATTGTGCTGCCGAGTGCAGCACAGCCTCCGCGTGTCTTTCGTGATCAAGCATGCGCCCCGGTCCTGCAGTTGCCGGGCGATGGCCCGCTGCCAATCCATTCATACATGCATTTCTGCTCGTCGGGACAATATCAACAACATACTTGCATGTATTTAGCACAGGCAGCTACTCCCCGGCACCGGCTGTGTGGCACGTGCTGATTTTGGGGTTGAGAGGGCAGTGGTAATGTTGACAGGGTGGCTGAGTGATTCCGTGCAATTGTTTTTATGGCAGGTGATTTATGGATGGACTTACTCGAGATTGCGTGCTGCAGATGTGGAAGGGTCCCCTGATGCTGGGGACGAGATTGTGCCGATGGACGCAAGCTTTACCTGTGCTCCATCACATACAGAGTGGTAACATCAGGCATACAGGCACTATCAGATGGCGTGGGAGGGGATATCGTGAGCACATGCGACGGCTCGCGCCATGGGTGGCGGGGTGATGAGAATCGGTTGCATGGCTGATCCTTGCGGTAGGCCCAGTCGCAGGGGCCTGCGGCTGCCAGGGCTGTGCGCCCCCAAAGGCTGTGAAGGAGGGGGGTCAGGGGCCAGTTGCTGTGCGGGCGACCGGGCCGGCGCATAACTAGGCCTGCTGGCGATGGTTTGTGCGCTGCACCTACGATTGACGGCTGGCAGGCAACAAGCTTGGCATGCCAGGCAGCAAGGATGCACGGCGCATGCATGTGCACACCACCCAGACATTGCCCTGAGAAGGAAGCTCACAGCTGCACAACAAGTACTACTGTAAACTAAAGAATTTTCTTCCTGCAAATGGTTGATGACACGTGAGTGGTCCTAGGTGTGCGTGCATACATCTATGAATCTAGCACCATTCATGCAACAAAACGTCTGTTTGTAATTCTAGAATAGCTATTACATCACCAAGGTACTGGGAACGAACTGGATAGCAGGAAGTCGTGCTTCCAAGGTTTGTAAATGGGCTTAGATGGAGCAGAGGCAGCTTTTGCTGGATGAAGGCAGTCGTGTTTGGGAGCTAGTCACACTGCAAGACACAGGCAACGTGTTTTGCATATTGGATCAGGCTTCTACCGCGTCGTAGCGTTACACGGTAAGGTTAGTCTGCGGGTGGTTGGCCTCTGGAGAGCATCACACATTGTGGCAAGGCCAGAAACAGGCGCAGCCTCGAAATGAAATGGCCATTATTTGCATGCGTTTACTTCACTGCACACAAACAAAGTGGAAGGTGCAGTGGATGATGCTGTTTATTGCACGAGCACAAAAAACGTTGCAGTTGCACAGGCGATCTTCTTCACAAACTGCTGGGCAATCAACCCAGCAGGCCGCCGAGCAGGCCGCCAGTCAAGCCGCCGGTCAGGCCGCCAACAACGCCGGTGGCGGTGTTGACGACGCCACCAACGGTGCCGAGGAGGCCTCCCGCGGTGCCGGTGACGGTGTTGAGGACGGGGGCGACGATGGGGCCGGCGATCGGGAGGCTGCCAACAACGCCTGTGGCGGTGTTGACGACGCCGCCAACGGTGTTGACAAGGCCGCCCGCAGTGCCGGCGACAGTGCCGAGGACCGGGGCGACGATGGGGCCGGCAATGGGGACACCGGCCACAGTGTTTGTGACGGTGCCAAGCAGGCCGTTCACGGCGTTGGTCACAGCGCCCAGCTGCTTGAGGTCACGGGCCGCAAGGGCGGGCGCGGCCAGGAGGAACACGGCCAGGGCGGCCACGGTCAGCATGCGAGCCATGATGAAAACTGGGGTGGTGGAGCCTGTGCATTTGAGGAGCAGGATGGGGGGCCGGCACGGGCTATCATAAGATGGCTGGGGTGTGTGGGCGGGATGGCGAGGGTGGGGGCCTGGGGTAGCAGGGCGCCGTATGGTTGCATCAATCGATCACAAGATGCGAATAATCGCGCATACAATATCTTCGTGCGCCACATAATACATTCATCAATGGATCCCGTTCACCTGAAGAAAGGGAGCGGTGGACTGTACAAAGGGATTGGGTAGGCGTGGGCGGAGGTGGTGGAGTGTATTTTTACCAAAATCAATGCGCGTTTTATACGCGTGGCTGGTGCTTACTATTGAATCCTCGCAACCCGGTTCTGACCAAGCTTCATGACACACCACGCTGGGTGGCCTCTATTGATCTGTCATGGGATCATATGATGTACCCGGACTGCATGTGTGGACGCATAGCGTGTGCCACAAGTAACTTTGCATGACGCATTTGACAGTGTGTGATTGCCCCAATTGCTCCTGGTTTGCCCAGGCTGACACTTGCGGTT
>NW_014009880.1:0-5725 GCF_000611645.1 Monoraphidium neglectum
GCCGCCTCCGCATCGGCCGCCGCCGCGTCCGCCGCCGCGCGGCTCGCGGCCGAGCGCGCGCGCGCGGACGCGGCAGAGGCGGCGCGCGCGGACTCGGACGCGGTCTGGGGGGAGGTGCTAGCTCAGACTGAGGCCGATCTGGAGGAACAGGCTGAGCGGGACGGGGAGAAGCTGCTCATCGCTACCAAGGAAGCTGGGGAGGTGCGGGAGCGCGCGGCTGGGCTGGCAGCGTGTCATTGTGGGGGAGGTGAGGGGTGGATGTTGGGTGGTGCCCCGCTCGGGCAGCGGCGGAAGACTCGGCTTGAATGCAGTGGTCGGTGGCGAAGTCTTTGGTTGGGATGGCAGGGTGGAAGAGGGCGGAGCTGCGGGGCCGCGCCGGGGCGCCTGTATGGAAGATTGGAGCGCTCCTAGCCGAGCCCCATGCACGATTGGGGTGCGGGATGCATGCACATGCGGCGCCCCGCGCAGCATGCCTCTCGCACCATGCAGTCGGAGGGCGCGCCCCCGCGCCTTGTTTGCGCCCCCTCTATTCGTCCCTGCGCCAGCGCCCACGCCCGCGCCCGCGCCCGCGCCCGCGCCCGCCCTTGGGCCCTGCGCCTACGCCTGCTGCTGCCCTTGAGCCCTGCGCGTGCCCCGGGTTTGGTCCCCTATGATGCTCATTTTTGCCTGCTCCTGCGTCTCGTGACTGTTGCTGCTGGTCGCTTCCTGACCCCTACCCCCACGCTCCCTAAACCCTACAACCTGCGACCTGAACCCTTGAACCCTGAAGGCCCACAACAAGCTCAAGGCGGAGCTCAACCTGGTGCGGCGCCAAAACGACAGGATGCTGGAGCAGCGCGACAAGGAGGGGCGCGCCAGGGACGCACTGGCAGCAGAGGTGGGGCCGGGTTCCAGGGTTCAGGGCGGGGCTGGGTCCAGGGTCTCGATCTCGGGTCTGGATCTAGGATCTAATTAGGCCATGATGATTGGGGGATGAAGGTTTTGAGGATCTGCCTGCACATCTCGGGAGAGGCCTGCAAGGCCTTCGCCCGTCAAAGGGCTAGGACCCTACACCTGCTGGCTAGGGGGGTCCTTACGGTCGGGCTCCTGCTGCAGGTAGGCCCCGCGCTGGGCTGTGCGTGCGGCGCGCATGCCTCTGATGCTGCTGCGTCCTTGGAGAGTTCCTCTGCCTGCACTTGAGCGGGGCCAGTTACAGGAACAGGGGCGCCCGGGCCTTTTTCTTCTCGGCTAGGACCTGCTCCCCTGTTGCCCCTCTATGCCAGATCCGCGCCCTCAAGGAGCAGCTGGCGGACGCGGCCGCAGCTGCAGAGAAGCTGCGCTCAGAGGTGGGTCGCATGATACCGGCCAGGTCACCGTAACCCGGCCAGCACACGCTGCACGACGTACCCTGTGTTTGGTGTCTCACGTTCGCTGCTCAGCCGCATTAGGCGCGCGAGACGGGGCGCGGAGAAGAAAAAATGACATTGCGTGTGTTCGTGGTGTGTGTGCGTGTGCATTTATGTGTGTGTGTGTGTTTGTGTGTGTGTGTGTGTGTGTGTTTGTGTGTGTGTGTGTGTGTGTGTGTGTGCGCGCGCGTGCGCGCACGCGCGCAAGCTCATGCATGCCTGTGCCATCAGTGTTGTCAAAGAGCGCTCAACTTGCTCAATAACCAACCGTGCCCTGACCGCTGGGCGCACCAAACGAGCAGGTCGCGGCCCGGGACGCCGCCATCACCGAGGGCCAGGGCTCCCTGGCTGCGGCCCAGCGCCACGCCAAGGATCTGGAGACGCACAAATTTGTGCTGACTCATCGCGTCGACCAGGTGATGCGGGTCACGTGATTACCGCTGCACTCGCGTGATGCCCATGTGTGCTTTACAGCACAGTGCG
Source organism: Monoraphidium neglectum (assembly GCF_000611645.1). Taxonomy (NCBI): domain Eukaryota; kingdom Viridiplantae; phylum Chlorophyta; class Chlorophyceae; order Sphaeropleales; family Selenastraceae; genus Monoraphidium; species Monoraphidium neglectum. Next base: position 1,869 of record NW_014009880.1, read on the forward strand.
GTGCGCTAGCTTGACAGCATGCAGCACTCGGGGGGCCACGTTCCGCGCGGCATCATGCGCCGCTGCCCACGACATCTGGTCTGGCCCAGCTTGGCCCCCGGCCGCAAGCCGGGGCGCCGGCACGCGCCTGCTCGCGCACGCATGGCTTCGCTGCAGGGTGCAGGCGGCCCGCGCGTGCGCGCTCGCCCAACGTGATCCCTGCCGGCTGGCATGCGACCCTCAGGTTCTCCGTGACTGCCTTGCGACCCCAATCCTTCGCCGCCGATCCACTGACGCCCATCGAATCGCTCTCCCGCGCGCCCCCGCCGCAGCTCCAAAAGTCGCTGGAGCCGCAGGAGGGCGCCGCCGCCGCCGCGCGCGCCCAGATCGCCGCCCAGGAGCGCGAGCTGCTCGCGTCGCATTCGGCGCTGCTCGCGGCGCGGCGAGCCGCGGGGGAGAAGGAGGTCGCGCTGCGCGCGCTAAAGGGGGAGGCTTGGGGCCTGAAGCAGCTGGTGGCGCGGCAGAGGCAGCTGCTGGACGCGTTTGCCGGGGAGCTGTTCCAGGTGGGGGGGTTGAGCATTTCCTGCAAGCGGCGATGTGTGTATGTGTGTGTGTTGGGGCAAGTGATGTGAGGGGGTTGTAGGCATGAAGATGTGTGGGTGTGGGTGTGCTAATGTGTTAGTGTGCAGGAGGGGTCTTGCCTGTCTGCGCGCAATGAGTCAGGATGGCAAGACCGCATGGCGACAGCCGGACACTCGCGCTTGCCTGATGGTGGCTTGCTCTCCGCCGCGCAGCGTGGTGGTGGTGGCGCCTGCATCCCCCGCCAGTTGCCGCAGCGAGCCCCAGCCTTGAGGCCGCCCCCTGTTTGGCCCCTCCGCGCCCGCCGCGCAGGCCGTATCGCAGTCGGACGAGCGGCCGCCCGGCGGCAAGTCTGAGCGCGCCAAGTCCCTAGAGGCCCTGGTGGCGAAATACTGCAGCAGGTGCGGTGGGGCGTGTTGCGCGTGCCACGTATGATATAGTGTGTGTGGTCGCGGTGACTTCCCTTCGCGGAGGTCAAGTGCAGCAGTGCGGGATGGGGGTGGTGTGGGTGGGTGCGGCCTGTCTGTTTGGGGCCCGGGATCCAAAGCAGTTGGATAACAAGGGGCCGCTAGTGTTTGGAGCCATCCAGCGGGACGAAGCAGCTGGGCGGTGCGCTCGCCGAGCCCGGGCGCGCTCGCGGGCGCGTGCGCGAGCGCCTTGATTTGGACATGTGCGCACGTGCGCGGCTGCGTGGCTCTCCAGCTGGCCGCGGTGACTGCGGCGCAACGCGTGACGTTTCGATGTTGCATGGCGCTGCAGCCCCCGGTTGACAAGGGAGAGCCCTGGGGGCTCAGACCAGCGGCCGCCGGCATGCACGCCCACCAGCTGGCCAACAGCCGCCACGCCTCGCCGCGTGCTGGCCGTGTGCACAGCCACCACCAACCCGGGTCGCAACATTTGCGCCCTGGCCCGCACGCGCGCGCAGGGGCGCGGCGCCCCAGACCAGCGCCGAGGTCGAGGGTGAGCTGGCGCGCCACAACCGCCTGGCGGAGGCGCGCGGGGACGCCCTGGAGAGGCGCCTGGAGCAGGTGCGCGAGAAGCCGCCCCACAAGCCCAGCAATAGTTGACTTTGCCCTGTGCAGCAACGCTGTGACTCTTCACTTCTGCGTCTTCAGCAATCTCGAACACACGGCCGGCCCGCGCACACGCTACGCCCTTGCACTTGCGGGCGCGCAGGTGCGCGTGGAGGCGCGACGGCGCCAGACCCTGGGGCTGCAGCAGAACGCGCAGCTGCTGGCGGAGCTGGGCCACCTGGCGCGCGGTCACCGCGAGACGGCCAGGGCCCTCGGCGCCGCGCTCGCGCAGCTGGCGGCCGCGCGGCGGCCCGGCGCGGGGGCCGGCGGCTGCGGCGGTGAGGGGGCAATGGCTGCGGGCGGTGGGCGGCGGGAGGATAAGCTTTCAGAGCCGAGGGCAGGCGCGCAGGCTGCCGGCGCGGGCCCAAACTTCGACACTGCAGTGGCGCACTTTCCGCAGCAGCAGCAGCAGCAGCAGCAGCAGCAGCAGCAGCAGCAGCAGCAGCAGCAGCAGCAGCAGCAGCAGCAGCAGCAGCAGCAGCAGCAGCAGCAGCAGCAGCGACTCCGTCCACGTCCGGGCTCCCCGCCGACGGCGGGGCGCCTCGCGAGCGCAGGGGTGGGGAAGGCCGCCGCGGCCATGGTCGGTGTTGAGCACGCCAGGGTGCTGGACCTGGAGGGCCAGCTGCGGCACGCCGCGGTGGCGGCAGCTGAGCAGGCGGCGAGGATCGAGGGGCTGGAGGCGCTGCTGGTTCGCCGGCAGGAGCAGCAGCAGCAGCAGCAGCAGGGGGAGGAGGAGGACAAGGAGGGCGGCCTGTCTGGGTCGGACGAGGAGGGAGGGGCGGCGTGGGGCAACCCTGCGGTGATCGGCGGCGGCGGGGAGGGCGCCCGTGGCGGGGCAACGCCCGGAAGGGGGCACCCGGGGTCTGCGGTGGCTGGTGCGCCGCGCGCGCCGGCTCGGCGAGCGGCGTCGCCGCCCGCGAAGGCTCTGGCGCCGGGGGCGCGGCCGGCGACGGCGGGCGGCGGCGGCGGCGGGATGCACGCTCAGCTGCGTGCGCAGGTTGAGGCCTGGCGGGGCCGGGGCTGAGGCTGAAGGTTGGCAAGGAGCATGTTGAGGGCGGTGGGCCTCTCGCTTCTTTGCACTTTGCTGCTTGCCATGCAGGCGCCGCATCTGGTGTTGCGACGCAGGCAGCCAGGGCCTCTCCGACCTCACCCGGGTAAATGATTGGTCATACCTGCGTGTATGATGGGTATATATACATATACATAAAGATTTTTTTCAACTCAGCCATGGAATGCATATCTAAACTCAGCCATGGAATGCATGCGGCGACGAGATTTGATCACCTTGTGGCGCCTGGAGCGGCCATCCATCCTGCACACCGCACGCGGCAGATGTGGCAGGCAGCAGTATGCTGAAGTGTTTTGCTAAAAGAGTTCGGGGTATCCCTGCCTATACTCATCCCACTGGAGGATGTGACTGCGCAAAGCTCGTGGTGACTGTACTCTTGGCCGCGCTAGTGGTCGGGTGGTGATGAATGCCAGCCAACCGGACACCATGCGTGGAAACCACGGGGCGCCCACAGACCCCTCCAGGAGTCCCCACACGAGTCTTATGCTTCGCTGGATTGCTCCTGGCCTGGTCGTGACGCATCAAGGAGCCCGTGGGCTAGGGCCGGGACAGCGTCAAGGCGTCGTCACCTGCCGCGTCACAAGTGAGTGCTGTTGTGCAGGCAGGGAACCCTGGGCACACAATGACACCCGAGGCCAGGTGGCGATTGCACGCGCCGTCGCCTGCCCTCCACAAATTGTGATTTTTCGGAGCTGGTTCATGATTCGCGGGTTTTGGGCATCGCGAAACTTGGCCCACTGCCATTACTCACGCAAAACACGGGGAGTTTGAGGTTTGTGTCCGCCATCGTCTCCGCGCAGATCATACTAGTTCTGCAGGCGCTTTCTCTAAAAGTTTCCAGCGGCCGGTCAGATCTGGGTAGCTGGTTTGTTTCGCTCCCCGCGCAAGCCAGCCGCGCCGCGGAGAATCACAACCGCTGAAGGCCACTGAGTGCAAGTTTTTTATCGTGTGGCAAACCCTGGCCGAGCGGTGTCCTGTGCGTAGCAGCAGCGGTCCCGGGCAGCGGCGAAGCGGGAAGGAGGCGCAGCAATGCTGGCGACAGTCGCAGCGGCGGCGGTGGAAGCCTGCACGCAATCGTATGGCGTCCTGCCATGGTGAGCGTAGCATGAAACGAACAGCAGCATCGCACGAGCCGCAGTCGCGGGCCAGCCTCGGCG
>NW_014009879.1:0-5724 GCF_000611645.1 Monoraphidium neglectum
CACCAGCGGCGCGAGCGCGCCGGCCAGCAGGCGGGCGGGGCCGCGGTTGCCGCCGCCGGGGGATGAGTCAAAATGCAGGAACGTGCTGGAGGGTCTGTGGAAGGCCAGCAGGCTCCAGTGGCTGCCGCCGCCCGCGTGGTCGACATCAGTGTTGTCACTGACCACCGCCAGCACCAGCTCCTTTTCGGAGAGGTTCAAGGGCGCCAGCAGCTCGGCGGAAGTGGAAGGGTCGGTGTGCAGGAGCAGGAAGGCGGTGGCGGGCGGCAGCAGCGCGAGCGAGGGGGCGAGCGCCGCGAACGGGCCGCGCGAGAGGTGCTCGAACCAAAAGCTGATGACCTGGTAGGGCAGGGGAGAGGGCGCAGAGGAGCGCGGGTTTGCGGCGGCTTCGGCTGCTGCTGCAACCACGCTGCAACCTGCAAGGCACCCATATAGCTGCTTTGTGTGTACGAGTATACATCAAGCCATGTCAGAACAGGCAGGAAATTTTCGCTCGATACGCTTCCTTAGTTCAGGAGGCCGGAGGCAGTCTTACCGTGTCATTCAGCCAGGCGTGCGGCGCATCAAGCAGCTGCACATCGGACCGTCGCAGCAGCACGTCGCCGTAGCTGAGCACCCTCTCGTCCGTGCCGCTACTCTTGCTCATGAGCGCCGTCTGAGGCCTAGAACAATGACATGTTATGCCAGAATGAGTGCACGCTTTGCGGTTGGCAAGCACCAGCAGATCTGTGAATCCTCGGCAACTCGTACAACATCAAAAGAAACATGTACGGGTACATGACAGCACAAACTCACACCAGAAACACCAGCTACGTAAGTCGTCATGTGACCACCGAGCAGCAGCTGCCGTGCGTGATGAGTCAAAAACGTTCCGGCCCGTAAATTTCAATGCGAAGAGGTATGCGCTCATGCATATTGAATACCCGGTGGAAACTGTCTTTCAGTAACGTGCCTACCGTGTCACAACGCTGCACAGACAACACATCACTCCTTTTGCCGCCCTGCTCGTGCTGACAGCCACATCACCACAGCACACGCACAGGCGCTTTCCAGGGCGGGACGCCGCCCGCCAGCCATGTTGGATTCAAGAATGCAGGCGCTGTCGCATGACCTGGTTGCGCAGGTGGCGGCAAGCGCCTACAGCGCGGCGTGCGTCGTCGCGTTCTCGCTCGCGCTTCTGCGCCTGCGCCCCCCTGCGCTGCGCACCGCCGCATGCCTCGCGGCTTCCGCGGCGCTGTGCCTGGGCCAGCCCTTGATCTACGCCAGCCCCACGCAGCCTGCGGCCATCGGCCTCGCCAGCCTCTGCGCGATGACTACTTGGTCCCTCTGGGGGCTGCTGCTGCTGCCGCGGCGGCAGCTCCCGCAGTCCATCATGGGCATCTTCTGGGCCTGCTTCATGGATGGCATGGACGGCTGCCGCGCGGTGCACGCGCGGCGGCTCGCCAGGCGCCAGACCGCCGCCCATGCGGCCGACCCCGCCACGCATGCCCCTCATGCGGATGCAGCAGCAGCCGCGAGCGCCGCGTCAGCGTGCCCCGTCCCTTCCGCCCCCTCCGACGAAGGCGCCGGCGCAGGTGCCACGGCAGCGGCTGAGGTGGGCCCCAAGCAGCGCAGCAGGGGCCGACAGCTTGTTCACGTCGAAGCGTTGCCGGCAGGCACCAGCTGCCCAGTGCAGCACGCAGAGCACGGCGACGGCAGCCTCCCCCCAACCCCGGCCGCCGACAGCGCCGATACCGGAGGCAGCGACACCCCGGCCCCGGCGCTGCTGCCGGCCGCGTGGACGCTGTGCCGCCTCGTCATCACTTACGACGTCGGCTTCGCGGCGCTCTGCTGCGGCGGCCTGTTCGGATGCATGTGCAGCGCCGCGCCTCTTGACACCCTGCTGTCCGCCCCGCAGCGCCTCGGCCCGCTCGCCCAGATCTTCGGCCCGCGCGCCGCGTATGTCGCCTGGGCGCTGGCGGCCGGCACGCTGCTGCCGCTCCAGATGGGCATCGCGTACGCCCTCACGCGCCTCGCCCTCATCGCGGCCGCGCGGTGGGGGGCGCCGCTCCTGACCCCCGCCAAGCGGCGGGAGCTCGCGGACCTGGCGCGGCAGCTGCCGCCTGAGGTGTTCGACACGCCGCTCGCGTCCCTCTCGATCAGCGAGTTCTGGGCCGAGCGGTGGCACCAATTCCTGCGCCACCACTTCCAGGCCGGCCTGGGTCACAGGATCGTCGACGCCGCCGCGCGCCCCGCGATCGACCGCCTCCTCCCGCCCGGCGCCGCCGTGCCCGCCGCGCGCCGCGCGGCGCTGGCCGTCGCGGGCACGGCGGTCGCCTTCACCATGAGCGGCCTCATGCATGAGTACCTCTCCTGGGCTGCCTGGGGCGAGGTCAGCGGGCGCTACATGGCATTTTTCGGCCTGCACGGCCTGGCGGTCGTCGCCGAGGGCCTCGGCACGCGCCTGGCTCCGAAGCTCGCCGCGCGGGTGCCGACGCTGCTGAGGCGCGCATACGTCGTCGGCTTCGCCGCCGCCGTCAGCCCGCTGTTTGTTGAGACGTACCGCCGGCACGGCTACTTCGGCGCGTGCGCCTACCACCCGCTGCTTGCGCCGGTGACGGCGACGCTGCTGCGGCGCGGCGGCTGGTGCGCCGCGGGCTGCGGCCTGGCGTGATGCGGCGGCCTCTTTCGGGACTTTCGTTCATCTGGGTCAAGGGGTATCCTGGGTATCGGGCTTGTCGCCCCATCAACCTGTCCAGGCCTTTGTCTAGGAGAGCATTCTTGGCCTGGAGCTGTGGTGCTGTATGCCTGCCTTCCAGAATTCAAGATCCCTGCCCTGCCCATGCTGAATTTCGTGATCTGGTATTGCAAAACAACCTTTGTTGTTGGATATGTTTCTGCTGCAATCGTGATCGAAGCCCACTCCTGGTCTGCATAATTTTTTCTCTGGCCCTGACCTCTTCTGGGTTGCAGGGCGCATTGCTTGTTTTCGACTCCGTTCTCGTGTGCACTCTGTAGACTGGTTCCACTGTTCTGTGCCCAAACAGCATCCGCGTTCAGGGCGTGCCTGGGCATGCATTGATGGTGCCCACCTCTGCTCTGTAAAGCTGTGCCTTTGAAAGACTGTCAGGATTGCATTTGATGTTAAGCAAGAGGTTCTGACAGCGACTGGAGGACAACAGGCTGGGTTACCGTGGAACTCCACTGCTGCGACCAGATGAGCCTCCGGCATGACGCACTCAAGCCAACCTGGCACCTTTATTACAGGTCAGGAGGGACAAGGCATCACAAGGGGGCCTCGCGGCTGCTGGGCACGTGCGCCCCAGACTCGACACGCGTCATGCAATGGAGGTTGGCGCGTGGCAGGGGGGGCTGGCCGCCGTCCGAGGTAACAGCATGACGAACCAACAATCAAGAGGAGGCCGAGACGCGGCCCCACAGCCTGGGAGCTGCAGCGCCGCCAGCGCCGCCAGCGGCTTCCCGCGCAAAACAAATGACGCATCACAAGTCCTCGCTGCGGGCGGAGTGGAGGGCGGGGGTTGGTAGCCTGGCGTGGGTATACAGGGGAAGGCCGGCAAAAAGCACTTGTGACCATGGGCAGTCGGGACCAGAACAAGCCTCAACACCATGGCAAAGCCAGCAAAGTCGACGCCAAGCAGCAGCCACGATACGTGGGGCCGCGGATACTCACGCAAACACGCTGCAGAGTGTGCAGGGGCGTAGTCACAGGTACGGCGGGGGCAGGGGGGAGGCAGAGGTTGGCAAAGATTTGCAATTGCCACACAGAGACCGCTCAGGCGAGCAGCAAGCGCTTGCAATTGAACAAACAAGCATCATAAAGCTGCTTTGCGGGTCGCGGGCGCAGCCGCAAGCGCTCTGATACGCCTGCTGCGCCGCCTGCGGCCAACGCTCCCGCGCAGCTCACGCGCCCTGCCACGGCCGCCGTCACGGCCGCCGCCGCCGCTGCCGCATGGTGCGCACCTGCCAAATGCGTAGTAACGGTTGAGGGCAATCACCAGCCCGTTGCAGAAGGCGCGGATGGTGGAGCGCGTGTCCTCGTCAACCTTGACGGGGTCCAGCTTCCTGGCAGGTTCCGATTGGATATATTGAGGTGGGTGCGACGTGGGGCTGGGGTGAGAGGTGAGAAATGTTGCAGGACTTTTGCTGATGAAAATTGCATAAGAGAGTTGGTATGCAGGCATGCACTGGCCTCACTCGGAGCACATTCAAGATTGTGGGTTGCAGGCTTTGGCCCGTTTTGGCGCCTGCTGCACACAAAGATGCCGTGGCTGCTGTTTTGGACAAATCCACCTCCAAGAAGCAGCAGTCACAACATCCCTGTGAAAAAACCAAGGAGCATCATCGCCATTCGTACGCCCTAGCAGCATGCACACGCATGCACCGCCCTCCTTTCCGATGCTCAACAGACGGCAACCGACCCGGAGATCCGCCCCCTCTTCTATTCCATCATGTCCCGGCCCCGGCCCCTGGATTGCATGCGCACCAGATCTCCAGGTACTTGCCAGGCACCTGCTCGGCGTTGCCCTCCATCGTAGGGAAGCCGTCCTGGTCCCTGCCCACCCACTCGTGCTTGAGCGCGATGTCGCTGTCAAAGTTAACCCCCAGGTCGGCCTTCTTCTCGCCCTCCTTGATGACCTCTATATCAAAACCCCACAGAGTCTCGTTGCTGTACGTCGGCTGGACCTTCATGGGCATGCCAAAGTTCCGGAGGCCGCCCTCGTTCGCCTCGATGAGCGCCCACCGCAGCAGCTGGTCCATCATGTCGTCCCTCTGAATAAAGGAGGGCACCTCGGTCTTCGAGATTAGCATATGGCCCTCGCGGGGCAGCTGCAGCTGCTTGGTCTGCTCCCCCGCTGCTGCCTGCACAGGGACGCCACGGCGTGCCCCCTGCTGCAGTCTAGTCGCCACATGACGCAACTGCGAGCCCTGTATGCGGGCACATGCCCTCATTGTGCTGCTGCCGGCGCACAGGGGGCCGTTCATCGTGTGCTTTGTGCAGCGTGTTCGCGTGGATAGTGCTATTGTTAACAATTTACATGCAATAAGAATGAGAATGTACAGCGTTGGGCCGCCCCTTTAGTTGAACTTGCGCCATTCTGGCCGCAGTCACCCCTGCCCCACCAGAACGCTGGCGCTGATCTGCTGGTGGTTTGGCAGCTGTTGAAAAAAAACATAGCCGTGAAAACAACAAAATGATCGCAAACAACGAAGACAACGCGTGAAGTGGCCGGGCGCGGGCTGTGGCCAAGCAACCCAATGCAGTGCGATCATGACTGATTACCCCCTGGGGACGGCGGGCGTGAGGTTGAGCCCGCATGACTCCACAAACGCAACCCAAACAGCAATGCACGCGGCGCGCACGAGAGTGAAATGCACGGGCGGCCGTGCGTACCAGAAGCGGTGAAAAGCAGGGGCGCGACGCGCGCAAGCGGTGGCAAACCTCCAGGGTGCAGATCCCAATTGCTCGGCCTAGAGGAGCGTCCAGCCGTCCAGCAGGACACCGAGCGACGGCGGCTGCCACTCTAGCTAACTCGCGTTGGCCCCTGGCGGGGATGCATGGCTGTGTCTGCGTGGCCGTGTGGCTGTGACCCAACTGCCCCCGGTCTCCTCCCCGAGGCGATTGGCAGAGGGGTGATCAGACTCTGGCTTACACGAGATTGGGATCCATAGCAATGTGAGGAAAAGGGAAGGGGAGGAGGCCGGGCAACAGCTCACGCAGTTGCAAGC
>NW_014009878.1:0-5719 GCF_000611645.1 Monoraphidium neglectum
ACCCAGGGCTGTGACTGGGCTTTTTCTGTTTGGTCCAAATACTGATTTCTGATCCTGATTCGTGAGCCCTGAAACCTTGCAATGCAACCCTCTCCCTGCCCAGGGCTTCGACTGGGCGGCCCTGAGCGCCCGCCGCATGGAGCCCCCGCGGCGGCCCAAGGAGTCGGACCACTCCAAGCGCAAGGCTGAGCTGGAGGCCACCCACAAGGGGGACCCCGAGGTGCCGCCCATGACGCCAGAGGAGGTCCGGGAGTGCGAGAGGGTGAGTGCAGTTGGGGGAGAGAGGGTGTGTGCGTGCGTGTGTGTGTGTGTGTGTGTGCGTGTGTGTGTTCGTATGTCCGTGTGTTTAGGTTGGTGTGGTGTGTGGGTGTGGGTGGTGTGATTGTGGTCGTGTGTGTGTGTGTGTGTGTGTGTGTGTGTGTGTGTAGGTAGGTGTAGGTGTAGGTGTAGGTAGGTGTGTGTGTGTGTGTGTTTGACACCGGATGGAGTTTCCTGGAAAAACCCTCCATTACCCCGCCCCCTCTCTGCACCATTTTCGGCGCGCAGGTGTTTGCTGACTTCTGAGACTCACTGGGCAGGCGCTGGGCCGTGGATCTCCTTCAACGAGAATTGAGCTCTTGTCCTGGATGCATGTTGTTTGCCCTCCAAGTTTGTTGACTTAACGGCCTCTCAGCCATCTGATTCACGCTTGGGACACCCTTTGTTGAAACCACAGCTTGTGCAGGTTGAAGAACCCTGCCCCAGATTAGACCTTGAGGTTGCGCAACGGGTTTTACACGCTCCGCTGCAGCTTGCTGCCCCAAAGCCGCGGGTCTCCATCAAACAGCCAAAAGACGCGCAACCAGCGGCAGTGTTCGAAAGGTCCGCGGCGACGCGTCGCGCACTGCAGCACAGCGGGGCGGCGTGCTTGGCAGCGGATGGGGTGCAGGGCAGGAGACGATCAAGGGAGGACGGCAACCCTTGGGCATGGTCTGTCGCGGCTGCAGCCAACGGTGGTGCGTGGGTCCAGGCCTCAACAAACGCCCTGCCTAAGCAGGCACTCCAGGCAATCACCGCCCATGCGGCCCAGGTCGTGTGCGGGCCGGCTGCCGCGAGGGCCCCCAGCCGAGCTCCCCTCGCGGGGGCTGCGAGCGCAGCCCGGCAGATGAAAGGGCGCGCAGCGCTCCTGTGACAGACGGGGACCGCGTCATGAGCCCCGGCCCTCTCGATCCAGAGGCACCCAGGTGACCTGGGTGATTGCAGTTGACCGAGGGGGCGGGGAACGCTCGCAGCGCACCTACCCCCCTCCAGCAGCGACGCCGCAGCAGCGAACCGCCGGGCCAGCTGTCAACGGCGTCGCCGTCGGGCGGGCAATCAACATTGTTGCGGGCGGCTGGCGGCCGGTGGCATTCCAGCGGGTGCTTCCTTCCTGCGGCCCGGCGGGGAACAGCGTGGCCGGCCGGCGCGTCGCCCTTCCCTTGCACGCCACGTGAGTCGGCGGGCGCGCACTCCCTTCTTGGGGCTGGCGACGCTGCTGGCAATGCTGTGCTGACATATCATTGCACCCCTTGCAGGCAGCCTGTGTCCTCTTCCGTAAACGTGCCTTTGAACTACCCGCGACTTATTCGCACGTTCAAGTCTGTGGAGCATTGGGGCGCCGTCAAGTAGGGGAGGGGTCAACAGAAGGCCTAAATCAAAATTACAGCCAGCCGGGGTGGGCGACGGCGCCCGGCCTGCCTAGTCAGCAGCCTAGTCAGAAGCTGTTCTGGGGGCGCGTGTGGCCCGTGGGAAGAATAATCGTGTTTTGGGGAGTGCTTTCGCGCCGGGGCTTTGCAGGCGCAATGTGACGGGTGGCGTGGGCCGGCGCAGGAAGGCAGGGAGGAGCGCAGAAAAGAGCGCCCGGCACGCAGGGGCTGGAAGCTTCCAAGGGACGGGCGGGAGGGCTGGGGAAGCTGCCCTGCCTGCTGCCGCTGTATTACGCGCACGCGGAGACGCGCCCCGCCCCGCGCCCCCGGCAGGGGTCACCGTAAACGAAGGGCAAAAGGGGGCGCGGGCCGGAGAGGCTCAACCCAAGAGTACACCACGACTTTCGCGCTCGAGCGCACACAGTCACACGCACACACACGCGCTCACGCTCGCGCACGCACACACACAGATTGGTGGCCGCACGTCCCTTGAGCCACGGTTCGGGGCCGGGTCGCGCCTCCTGCCTGCTGCACAACACACGCAGCGAGGGCTGACGGGCCCACACGCGCCCAGATCTGCGCCTCTCGCCGCCTAGGAACCAGCAGCACGCTCATCGGGCGGCGGCGGGGACCTGTAACAGGTCAGAGCTTGGGCTGGCCCCTGGACAATGCAGACCATGCCAGCAGTTGCCAGGAAAGAATGACAGAAAAGGGCGGCACCACGCATGCACACCACCGGCGGCAGGAACGCGACACGGGGGAAGAGGTTGGCGAGGGGGGGGGGGGCTGGGGTGGGGCAACGACACTCGCTCTCGCGCAAAGCGTGCGGCGGCCCGCGCCCCGGCGTGGCAAGGGCGCGGCGTCGGCGCGCAAAGAGGGGCGGCGCGGGGGCCTTTGCGTGTGGTGCGTGCGCCGTCCGGCCCGTCTTGCCCCCCCTGAGGTTGCGCAGGGCCCCCGCCGGCGGCCCCGCCGCGGCTCTCTTAACCGCTGTTAGGCGCTCGACACAGCGCATGTGTGCCTGGGCAACAGCAGCTGGGGCCGCGCAAGCTGCGACGTCCCACGAGTTGCAGCGCTCAGAGCTTCGGGTCGGTCGGCCGAGAGGGGCGGAGCGCGAGGCGGGGCGGAAAGGGACGCCCCTGCCACAGACAGTGTGCAAAGGCAAGCAGCCAGAGCTCTGCCGAGCCGGGCTTATTTACAGGAGCCCATCCGCGGCGGCCGCCGCCACTGCGGCGCGGCCGGCCGCGTGCCCAAAGAAGAAGCAACGGATTGCCGCCGCAACAGATCGCCGCCACAACAGATTGCCGCTACAACGGCGCGGGCAGCGCGGGCGGCGCGCGCGGCTGGGTGGGGCGGGGTGGCAGGCGATGCCCCCAGCAACTCGATGTGAAGAGAAGAGAGCGGCCTCGCGGCTAAGCGCGCCGCGGCGCGCACCTGCGCGCGGGCGGCGCGAGCGGCGGGCGGCGCGCCGCGTCGAGCGGGCCTCGCCGGGCGCGCTTGCCTCAACGGCGGGCGTGGGGGCCGGGGCGAGCCGCGCTGGGCGGGCGCGGACGCATCCTCAACCGGGGCGCGGGGCGGTGGCCGGCCTCTTTCCCAAAAACTAATCCCTGCTGGGGCAGCGGGCTCAGAAAAAACTGTGGCGAAGGGCGCACAGGGGTGCGGCGCGGCGCGGCGAGGCGCGCGGTGCCTGCGGCAAAAACACGGCTGCAGGTGTGCGTGCAGCAGTGTGGGCACGGATAGGATCGAAATGTGTGTTGCAGCTAAAGGATTGGATACGCGCAGCCGCAGCCGCACCAACCGCCCCACAGGCGGCGCCGACACTGGCCGAGCGGGCCGCGGGCGGGGGGGAGTGGGGGATTGGCGGTGCTCTGCACGGTGGCTCTGGATTCAACTGCGGTCTCGTTCACTCGCAGCCCCGCAGCGGCTGGAGGGGGTTGGTGACGGCGCGCGCAGGCAACCGCGCCGAGGGGAAGAGTCCCTCGCCTCCGTTGCTCAGGCGCCGCCGCCGGAGAGCGCCGTGGCCGCGAGCGCCGCCGCCGCCGCGGCGCGCGTGCCGGGGCGCGACCCCTCCATGCGCCCCGTGCGGCTGCGCATCGACAGGTGTGGCCCCGCCGCCGCGTCGCCCGCAGACGAGCTGCGGTGCAGCCCCAGCCCCGCGCCGCGCGGCTCCTCCCCCGCGCCGCCCGCGCCTGCGCCCTTGCGGGCGCCGTCCGCCGGTGCGCCGGCGGCTATGGACGACGCCGAAGAGTGCGGCGGCATTGGTGGCGCCGCCGCGCGCGCCCCCGCCGGCTGCTCCAGCTGCCACGCCGGCGCCGCGCAGGACGAAGCCGCCGCCGCGGCGGCCGTGACGGACACGGCGCGCCCGTCGCCTGCCAGCGACGCGCGGCGCTCCAGCCAGGGGTGCGCCAGCAGCTCTGCAGCGCTCGGCCGCGCCTCTGGCCTCGCCTCCAGGCAGCGCGCGATGAAGTCCTTCGCGTCGGCGCTCAGCGCGGGCTGGCGCGACAGGAACGCCGGCAGGCCGGTCTCGGGGTCGCGGTCCGCGAGGCGTGCCGCGACAGTTGCGGCCATCTCTGCGGCGCCGTCTGCGAGGAAGGGCTGGAAGCCGGTGAGGGCCTCGAACAGCAGCGCTCCCACGCTCCAGACGTCAACCTTCTCGTCATACACAGGCAGCTCGTCCTCGTCCATGCCGCGGGCGAGCACCTGGGGAAGTTGCCGGGGCGGCGGCAGGCGGAGGGGCACGCGCTTAGTCGTCACCTTGGAGCGGCGCGGCATGGCAGGGCATGCGAGCTTCGATTTGGAAAGCTTGAGCGCGTTCCCGGCGTGCTGGGGTGACGAGCTGCACTGAATGGCAGCGTGCGCTGTCAGCGCTTGGGGGCGCGCCTCGCCAGCGACGCACCCGGCAGCTGTGCAGAGAGATGCAAACAGCGCGAACACAACGCCGTCGGCCGCTGCAGCCGCCATCCCATGCTGGAACCACGTCGCAGACCGCGACAGCTGGATCTGGATCCGAGCTGTCGGTTCAAAACTCAAACCGCAGTGGATGAGAAGTGGGGGCCCACCAGGTGGAAGACCTCGTGTTCCAGTGGCTTGGACAAAAGCTCGGGGGCGGCGTACTCTACCGCCACCGCTGCCGGCCGATGGTTCAGCCGCTCGCACCGCTGCTGCGCCTGCTGCTGCTGTCCCTGCTGCTGCTGCTGCTCCTGCTGCTGCTGCTGCTGCTGCTGATGATGATGATGTGGCAACATCGCAGCTGCCGAGAAGTCGGCGACGCGCAGGCCGTCGGATGTCAGCAGGATGTGCTCTGGCTTCAAATCCCTGAGAGAGTGCGCACACGTGTAGAAAGGGATGAGGGAGGGAGTGGCAGAGGTCAGCAGCGGCGGCGGCCGGGCCCGGCAGTGGTTGAGACTTCAGGAGGGGACACCGGTCCGAGAGCGGCAGGGTTTCAACAGCCAGACGGGCGCGGGTCGCGCAGCAACAGCTCCCACCTGTGCACGACGCCGCGCGCGTGGAGGTGCGCCAGCACCCGCAGCAGCGGCGCCGCGACGCGCCGCGCGGCGAGCTGCTCGGGCAGCCGCCCCCCGCTGTTCGCGACCGCCTCGATCAGTGTCCCGCCGCCGCACGCCTCCAGAACCAGGTGCGTCGCGCCGGCCGCGGAGATGGCGCGCTCGAGGTGTATTACGCCAGGGTGGTCGCCCGCGGCGCGCAGCAGGCGGAGCTCGCGCTGCAGCGCCGCTGATCTGCGGGGGTCGTAGGATTTGAGGACCACCGCCCGCTGCCCCTCGCGGTCGCGGGCGCGGTACACCATCGCGTTCCTGTTTGATGGGGGGCGCAGGGGCGAGGGCTGTTGCGACGAGGCGGTCACGACGCCGGCATGGGAAGGAGCCGCATGCCTGCTGAGAGGGGCGCCCCGCGCTCCTCCTGACGCGTCCGTGGATCCGGTCGCGGGAACCCCGGCCCCGCTCGGCCCCGGCGGCGCCCCCACCTGCCGCGGTGCACTAGGACGATGTCTTGGAAGAGCGCCTCGAGCTCAACGCCGTCCGCCTCGCTGAGCCGCCGCC
>NW_014009877.1:0-5718 GCF_000611645.1 Monoraphidium neglectum
GCGCTGCCGGGCCTGCCCAATTTCGCCGACTTGGCTTCGGTCGCTGCGGTGGCGCTCCAGCAGCAGCAGCAGCTGCAGGCGCCGCCGCCACAGCAGCAGCAGCAGCAGCAGCAGCAGCAGCAGCAACAGCAGCAGCAGCAGCAGCAGCAACAACAGCCGCAGCAACCGGACCCCGCGGCAGCGGCGGCATGCCCCGCCAACAAAGGGGACGAGCCGCCCGTCAGCACGTGAGGGCGCCACCCGGCACGCCGGCCCCGCGCGGCGCCCGCCCCCTCTTTCCCCCCTCTTTTTGGGGCGGGCCCGCCATCCAGGTGCGGCCGCCCCGGGCCCAGCGCCTGCCGCTGGCCACCAGACCCAGACAAGCATGTTGGCGTAGACGGTTCTGTGGTTTGGTATGCAAGACGACCTGCGGGGGCATTATGCATGGGTTGGGTTGCATGGTTGCATGGCGCGGGCGCGCCTAACGCCGAGATTCCCGCGCAGCCAAGATCGCAGCAATTACGCGCACGTCGGGGCCCCCTGTCGTTTTTGCGAATGCCAGTGTCAGAAAGGGCTGGGCTGGCTTGCATGTGTGTGTGTGTGTGTGTGTGTGTGTGTGTGTGTGTGTGTGTGTGTGTGTGTTTATTAGTGCGTGAGTGCGTGTCTGTGTGCGTGCGAGCACGCGCATGCGTGAGTGCATTCGTCTGTGTGTTTGTGTGTGTGATTGCATGTGTGTCACGTGTTGCATTCTCATTGCGGCGCCTTTTGCATACTGCATTGCACCGCCCGGCGGCAAAGTCGCGCCCACGGCACCCCTCCACATGCATTCCGGTTTCAGCGCGGCGACTGCGCGGCGGCCCTCGCCCACCTCGCGTCAATGGCTGCTCATGCACCCTCATGCACACTCATGCACGCACGCAAGCATTCAATCCCCTGCCTCCCTGTTGCTACATACTGTGGTGAACCGCCGGGCGCGGGCGGGGGCGCAGCGGGGTGCCCCGCGCGCCCGGACCACCTGAACACGTTTGGCTGGGTTTCTTCAGATACCGTGGGCGCGGGGCCAAGCATCGGGACCCGTCGCGCCCGTCCCTGCCGGAACGGCTCGCGCGCAAGTAGACGGCTCGCGCCGTGCGCCGCGTCGCGCTGCGGCCCACCCAATGTGCCCCTGCAGGCCGCAATGCGCCGGCGCACGATCGCAGCAGGCCAAAACTCGTGCCTTTTGCTTACTTGTGGGCGGCGCGTTCTGCACGATTAAGGGGCTCCTTGATACTTGACAATTCCTTACGCAGACTTAACTACCCTTTGTGGGGGCCGCTGCCCCTCTGGCCGTGTCGTGCATGCCTGCGCTTGCCGGCTGCAGCCCGCCATCAAGCATGGCCCTGTTATCGCACACGTGCCCCTGGTGTATGGATGGGTGACATGTGCAAGAGGTACAGGCTACGAAGGCCTGCAAGGGTGCTGCTTTGCAATGGTCTGGTGGGGCAGGTGGGGCCGTGGATGGATGGGAGGAGCAGCTCACACTTGATGCCAAGCAGACCATGAGGTCAGGCGGGGTGGGAATGTAAGGTTCATATATCGTACATACGCCCTCATGGTTGCCGTGAGGCCTGGATACACCCTTGGGCGGAGCAGCGAGTCTCGATGAGGAGCAGTTCCGAAGAGTTGAGCTCTTACAGCGCCCTGTGCTGCAGCCACAATCTTCCTTCTTTACTTGTGTCGGGTCCCTGCAACGCACCCTTTTGCCAAGATGCTCGCCCAGCGCAGCTTTGCCCCCGCTTCAAGGGCCCGCAGCGTCAGCGTCGTGGCCAAGCAGCAGAGTGAGCTTGATGAACTACTGAACATCCAACTTTGGCAGTCCTCAGGGCAATGGGCGTGGGTTGGGGTCGCCACTGCTTGGACCCGCGGCACAAGGCCTCGTGGGCCTTTGTGCTCGTGAGGCGCTGCTTTCTCTTGCCTAAAGCATGTGATTTCACATCATATTGCAGATGTCTCCGTGCCCCAGGCTGCGGTGACGATCGCCGCGTCCTTTGTGCTCGCTGCATCTCCCGCGTTCGCGGGCGTGGTGCTGGAGCAGCCGCAGCTGAAGAAGGTCGGTGGACGATCCCAGATGCAGGGAGCATTCCTTCAGCGGGGCAGGCTGTGGCACCGGGCTGGCAGCGCTTGCGTCGTGGCGGAGATCACCACTGATCGGCAGAGATCGGGCCACCACAGAACATGCAGCTAGCATGCAGATCCAGGGGTGCAATGCGGCGTTGTCGGTGTTTGTGAAACTTTTCTCTCTGCACTTGCTGCACGATTGCAGCAGCATGGCCCCCCCGGGTCGAACCGAGGTCGCGTGCCCGACGCGCACGCTCTGCGTGCTGAGTGCGCACGCAGGCGTGCGCTCCGCCCGCGCGCGCAGCCCAGCCCTAGCCTGGCCCACGCGTCCCGTCCGCCCCCTGCCCCGGCATGCCGCCCCGCCCGCTCCCACAGGTCTTCCAGGCGGAGTCGACCCCTGCTGCAGCTCCCTCGGCGCCCAAGGCCAAGGCGGCGGCGGCCCCGGCCGCGCCCAAGGAGAAGAAGGCTGCGGTGGCGGAGACCAGCGACGGCGGCATCACCCCGCAGTCCATTGCGCTGCCTGGTGAGCGCCGGCGGGACGGGGGCGTCCGCCTTGCCTGTGCCGCGTCCGAGGGCGGCCGCGGCAGGGTTGGGTCGTGGTTGCTGGTGTGACGTCACCATGCGTCATGTCGTGGCGAGCGCGCCGGAAGTTGGCCGGCCCACAGAACGCGGCGTCTAGCAGTCACGGCAGCAGTGGGGACGACGCGTGGGTGCAGCCAGACTGATTGCTGAAGGCAGTGGTCGCTGCCTGGGCATCATGGGTGATCTGGAGCGTCATCCACAGCGTCCATGCCGTCGGCAGTGGGCCACAGCCTGCGGCCGCCTATTTGAGGGGGTCCCCAGCCGCCCCGCCGCCTGGCCCTGACGCCGCTCGCTCCCGTGCAACGCGGACGCGTGTTCCCCCCCCCCCCTCAGCGGCCCTGATCTTCGTGGGTGGTGGCGCCTTTGCCCTGACTACCCTGGACTCGGGCTTTGCTGAGTTCATGCGGACCGCCGCCGTCAAGGTGGGCGGCGCGCGGCCTCCGCAGCCCCACATCCCATTGCCTGCCGCCACGGCCTGGTTCCGACACCGCAGGCGCCGCACACGCAAGAGAGAGCCTTTGTTGCAGCCGTGCGCGTGCATATCTGCACGGGGCGCGCGGGCGTGCGCTGGCTGGTTGTCCCTGCGCACCCCGCGGCCCTCGAGCCCGGCCGCAGTCGGGCAGCCCCCGCAGCCCCGCTTTCGCCATCGATCCCTCTTCTAGCTGTGCGGCATGCGTTTTTATGACGGCACGCCACTGGAATTGCACCGCCTTGGTAACCCCCTCAGAGCTCGCACGCACTCCCCCAGACAGACACACACACGCACACACATACACATACACTCAGGACTCTTCCGAGGACGGCGCCGGCTACGAGACCGACCTCAAGGCGCTGGTGGGTGCCAAGCCCAAGAAGGCCGGGACCTCCAAGACCGGCACTGCAAAGGTGGGGTCTCTCGTGTGTGTGTGCGTGTGTGTGTGCGTGTGTGTGTGCGTGTGCGTGTGTGCGTGTGTGTGTGTGTGTCTTGTGGGTGTCTTGGGTGTATTTGTGGACGGGGCGGCAGGCCCGTGAGTGAATGTGAGGGGCGGGCAAGCTCGGCCAGAGGGGGGCGCAGCACATGTGCAGCGCATGTGTCCATGGGCTCTAAGCAGCGGAGTGGGGCGCCGAACGCGTCACGGGGCGGGCCCCGTCCGCATGGGGGCGCCCTTCTTGCGCCTCGGCGCCGCCTTGACGCGGGGCCACCCCTGCTCCATGGCGCCCGCCCTCCACCCCCCCCCCAAGGTCAAGAAGGCGGCGTCAACCAAGGGCAAGTCCGCGGCAGCCAGCCCCCTGAGCAGCCTCTTCGGCGACAAGTGAGCGGCCGCGCGGCCCTCACTGCCAATTCAAACCTCGCGCCCGGCGGGCAGCTGCCCGCTCGCCTGCCAGCTCGGCGGCCACGTCCGCCCCAACCTCCTGCGAGTGGCCGCGCGGCGGCAGCGAAGCCCCGGCTCTGGCCGATCCCCTGCACATCCCCCTGCTTGGGCAGCGTTTGCGCCCCTTGGACTCGTGTAAAGAGCCGCCTACTACCTCACCTGGCTCGACCCTTCGTCGCCAGCAGGCGGGTGGGCGGCGCCAATGGCGTTGCACCAGCCCTTTGCCCTTGGCGTGTGTCAAGCAAGCCCCCTTGCGGCTGGGGGCAGGCTGGGGGGGAAACGGGGGGATGGCAGCCGCCTTGCGTATGGTATGGAAGCCCCTCGCTTTGTTACCTGGCAGGAAGCTGGGATCCACCAGCGCCCGCGTCAATGAGTTAAAAAGAAGGCAGGTCAAAGAGGAGAACCCAACAGACACGGCCGTATCAAACATGTGAAAAGGTCCTATCAGGCGGAAATCGCAGCTGAAAACCGGACTCACGCGGCGAGCCCAACACAACCGCAACAATCCAGAACAACGTGCGCCGGCACGGCCGCGCCGCGGGGCTGTGTGCGGGGGCGCCGGCTGAGTAGGCTGTAGCTCGCGCTCGTGGCGGCAGGCCCTCGCAGCCCGGGGTCAAAGCCGGCTCTCAGCCGGCGGGCGTGGGGCCACGCCCGTTTCCTGCAACCGGACCGGCTGCAACACGCTAGCGCGAGGACGGCCGCGGCGACGACGCATCCACGGCGCGTCAGGCCCCCCAGCCGTAATCATCGCCGTCCGCATCCTCGTCATCGTGCCCCTCGCCGCTGCCCTCTCGGCCCAGCAGCTGCCGCTCGTCCCAGCCGTCGTCCGCCCCCAGACCTTCCAGCCCCTCGAGCGCCGAAAGGTCGAACCGCGGTATGCCCCCCGCCGCCGCCGCGCGCCCGCTCGGCGCGGCCGCCGGCCCGCTGCTGCCCGGGGACGCCGCGCCCGCGCCCGCCTCGTCCACTACGCAGCTCGCGCCGCCGTGGCCGGGGCCGGGGCCGGCGCCGATCGCGAGCGCGCCGCCGGCTGCGCCGGATATCCATTTTCCGGGCGTCGCGCGGTCGACGCCGCCAGCGTTGCCGATGCGGCCGGCGGGGGAGCCGCCGCCGCCCAGGATCGAGTAGGAAGCCGCCTGCTCCGCCAGCATCTCCTCGACCTTGCGACATATAAATTCGGATAGGTTTTTGGCGGGTTCGCGGCGCAGATGGGTCCGATAAGGTGAGTTTCGGTTGCGGCTGGCGTCAGGTGTTTCGTGTGATGGATGAGCGCTCATAGCAGTGTGCGCGGCATGGGCCCGCCATCAGGGGCAAGGCGGGGGGACGTGAAGCCAGGAACGGCGTGCTGCCGCCCGCCCACCCGCCCCGCGCTCCGCGCCCGCGAGCATGCCCGCTGAGCGCGCGGCCCCCGGGCGCCGGGCGCCGTCGTCGACCCCAAATCTTCAACATCCCCCGGGCACCGCGCACCTGCGCGCTGGAGAGCATCATGTCAATCATCTGGACCATCTGGGGCGGCAGCGCGCCGCGCACGGGGTCCTGCGCGGCCGCCAAGTCCGGGGGGTAGAGGAGGGAGGTGGAGGAGGGCGGGGGCAGAGGGCGGCGGCGTGAGGAGCGGCAGGAGGGGCACGGGTTTTGAGGAGCAGGCCGGCAGCTGCAGGCCCGCAGGACACGGCGGCCGCCGAGCCGCCGTGGCAGGGGCATGGCCATCCAT
>NW_014009876.1:0-5714 GCF_000611645.1 Monoraphidium neglectum
GTGTGTATGTGTGTGTGTGCGCGCGTGTGTGCACGCGTTTGTGTGTGCGTGTGTGTGTGAGTGTGTCTGTGTGACTGGCACGTGTCAACCGAGCCACAGCTTGCAGCGCGGCCGGCGGGCGCACCCCTGCTGTGCGTGCCAACGTCAACCCACCCACCCCACCCTCCACGACCCTGCTGCAAAGCACGCACACTTCCTCTTCCTCCCTCTCAAGCGTCCAAATCCACTCACCCGCCTGCCCAACCATCGGCACCCGGCCAACCCACCTGCCAACTCGTTCGCTCACTCACTCACCCACCCACCAACCCACTCAACCTGCCCTCCTGCCCACCCGCAGGACGTGACGACGTTCTTGGCGTGGGCCGCGTCCCCAGAGCATGACGAGCGCAAGCTGGTGGGCGTGAAGGCCCTCACCATCATCGGCATCATGTGGGCGTTCGCGGTCTACCAGAAGAGGTACGGCGATGCGCGCGCGCGCGCGTGCGCGTGTGCGTGTGTGTGTGTGTGTAAAACTGTGTGTAGGTTTGGGTGTGTGTGCGTGTAGGTGTGAGTGTGTGCGCACGTGTGCGCTTGAGCAAGTGTGAGGGTGTGTGTCTTCGACAAATCACGTTTTTGATGCCGTCGTACTGATGCTGCTTTGAGCTGTGTGCGTCTCCCGGGCGCCGACGGGATGCTGCTGCGTGGCAGTGATGGGGCCGTATCAGCCCAACCCTGGGTGGCCGTCACACGCGTGTGTACAGTCATGGCGTTTCGCCACTTTTACGGTCACAATCCAGGCAATGCGACCCTTACACATCACTCACACTTTTGCGCACGCACGCACACACGCACGTACACACACACACACACACACACACACACACACACACACACACACACACACACACACACCAACAACACTCTGTCCCTTTCTCACGCACACACGTGCCTGCCCCTCCGCCCCCCCCCCACTCTCCCAGGTTGAAGTGGGCGCCCCTCAAGTCCCGCCGCGTCGTCCTTGACGTTGTCAATTAGGGGGGCCCTGTCTTGAGCAACAGGCGGCCCCTGCGCCCCGCCCTGACCGGCAGCGGCCCCCTTGTTGCCGACTGCGGGCGCCTTGCACTGAGCAACAAGCGGCCCCCGCGCCTCGCCCTGACCAGCGGGCCTCCCCCCTTGCGCCGCACGCTGATAATACAGCCCTGCGCGCAAGAGCTGCGGCTCGCGGTCGGCTTGAGTTCTGGTTGGTGTTTTAATCGAAATGCATTTAGCTGCGCAGGGTCCCGACCGGGCCGGCCGTGCGCCGGGTCGGGCTGTTGCGCCGGCGCTCTTGGTTGGGGTGGGATCGCTCCCCTTTGGCTTGACGGGTTGTTGGCTCAGTGGTAATTTGATCGACGGTTGAGGTTGCTGGCTGGACGGCGGGGCGTTTGGGGGGTGGTGAAGCAGGCGGCACTGCAGCGGCAGCTGCTGTAATGACGCCAACGCGTTGCTCGATTTGTGCAAGGCGTGACTGCTAGCCAGTGTGCGACGCAGCACTGAGGCTCAGAGCAGGCGCCAGCTGGGCGTCAAAAGTCGCGCGGCTGGACAAGTGGTCGCGACTGGGCAAGAACCTGCCAGATGGCAGGTGCTGGGGCAGCTGCCAACTACCTTGCCAAAGCTTGTCAGCCAAACGAATCATTTCCGAGTCACATACACCTTAATCACATGATCATGATACATCGAACAAAAGGCCCCGCTACAATGCAGCACACTAGCGTCGAAGTTGCTGCTTTCGGACCGCTTGAGCTCGTCAACGAAGAGATCTACGTCGAAATGGCGAGTAGAACCTCTCTGCGTATTCGAAGTCTGCCGCTCCGCGTGCGAAGCAGGGCGCCACCTCAGCAGCCCAGCAGCACCGCCGTCGACTTGTGCTTGACGTGTGTGCGAGCTGCAGATGCATGTGGCACACATAGCAAGTGGCCATCCATTGTGTTGTCCTGGGTATTTGTGTGTCGGTTTGCAGCTGCGCAGTCTCAATCGCAGCTGCATTGGTGAGCCAAACGGGTGCCCTGCCCAGCTCCTTGCAGCCCAGCAGTCCCAAGCCGCGCCCCTGATATGATGCCCCGCGACGGCATTCGGCAAACCGCGCGCTTGCCCCGTGTGACCCCTCCTCTTCACGCCGCCCCCACCCCAACAATCAGTACACCCAAACGCCCCCACCCCCACCGCCCACAGATCGGCATCCCGGTCAACCACCTCGCCGCCATTGCGGCCGCCGGCGCGGCCGCTGAGCTCCGCCACCTGCGCGACATGACGCGGCCCTTTGCACGGCCCTGCCCGTTTGCGCCGCCCCTTGAGTGCATGGGCGCGGCTGCGGTGGTCGACCTCGGGCAGAGGCTGCGGCTCCACAGGTGATGCAGAGCTGGCGATGATGGCCCGGTTGTGGTGATGGAGTTGCGCCAAAGCACACACGCATCAATTTGCGTGTGCATGGGGGGCGCGCTGCACCCAAAAAACGTGCCGCGCCGCGAAGATGTGTACTGTGCGCATTGGGCAGCTGCGATGTCGGCGTTTCGCTTGCCATGCCGCTTGCCTGCCACGCGCGGGCGCCGTTCGCGTGCATGTGTGCTCCGCCAAGCGCGGGCCCCTGATTTAAACGCGGCACCTCGCTCCCGTTCCGCCCACAGGGACCCCGAATGGTGCGCATGCCGGCGGCGCCTGAACGACTTCCGTTACGACGAGGACGTGCTGAGAAGCTACCGGAAGCTGGCAGACACCCTGATCTCGATCGAGGGTAGGCAGGCGGAGCGCGCGGCATCGGCGCGCGAGCGGGCGGCGGCGGCGGCGGCTGAATCAGAGCCTGAGGGGGCGTCAGAAATGGAGGGGGGAGCTGAGGCGGGGGATGAGGATGAGGAGGCGGTGAGGGGAGAGGAGCGGGCGGCCGAGCAGCTGCGGGAGCAGCTGAGGGGCATCCGCGCGGCCGCCGCGCGCGGCGCGCTGCTGCTGCTCTCCCCCGGCCCCGCGCGCGACGGCGGCGGCGCGCGGCGGGCCGCAGCGCAGCTGTTAGCGCGCAGCGGGGCGCCTGCCGCCGCGCGCACGCCGGGGGAGGCGGCCCTGCGGCGCCTCGGCACGCGCCGCGGCCGCAGCAGGCTAGCCGACCCCCTGGCCCCCGCTGGCGCCGGCGGCGGCGGCGGCGGGCGGTCCTTCCGGAGCAGCCGCTACTGCAGCTGCAACAGCAGCAGCAACAGCCGCAGCAGCGCGGCGAGCGGCGGCAGCAGCAGCAGCGGCTTTGACGTAGCAGCGGTCTGTGCAGCCCTAAGGGCCCTGGCCGGCGCCGGCGGCAGATCTGCAGCCGGCAGCCGCGGCAGCCGCGGCGGTGGCAGCGCGCGGGCGCTCGCAGCGCTGCGGGGGTGGTGGGGGGGCGTGTCGTCGAGGGTGGGGCGGGCGCTGGTCATTGCCTGAGGCGGGGCCGGCAGGGCGCGTGCCACGTGTGTGGCGTTTCGTTGCAGGCAGGCGTGTGCGTACTGCATTTGCCCGGCCGCCCCGCCGGGCCTCCGCCCGCATGGGGCTATCGGCCTGGGTACATGAGGGCAAGTGGCGGGAGGGCGCGCGGCCGGGCGGCGCTTCCCGCCCTCTCATCTGAAAAGGCCCTGCACGATTGGCCCTGCCCACCCGCTTTCAGGATACCAGTATTGCTGTAAAACCTCAACGCCCGCTGCTCGCATCCAGTTTTGCTGTCTGTACTGGCGCGCTGTGAGCGAGGGCGTCCGGCCTCGCCGCCGGCCGCCCGGCGCCTCGGGCGCGCCCGCGTGGCGCCCGCCGCCCGCTTCCCCCAGCCTGCGACGCCTGCCCCGCGACCCACGGGATGGGAGCTGCGCACGCCTGCGCGCGGCGCGGGCTCGTCCGTCCTCGGCCCGCCGTCGCGGCCGGCAGGAGCCGCACACCTGCATACACCCCATGCGATTCGCATGCACGATGTGAATAAACTAGCCTGGCCCCATAAGAAAAACACTGGCATGGGGCTCTTCCTGCCGGCATTTTGAGTGGTGGCTTCGCGGTTGTGCGCGCACGTCCGCCCCGCCTTGCTTAAGCGCGCTTCGTCTGTGGCCCCTCTGCAGCCGCAGTCACGCACGCGCCCGGCCTTCACTCAATGGGGGAGGCCGCCAGGGCTGCACGGCCTCCACGCCCACAGTTTTTGCTGTTGCTCCCCGCCTTGTCGACGCCGCACCGGCCGCGCTTGGTCAAACTAGTTCGCCCGGTCGGTCAACGGCCTGTACGCGCACGCCGTCAATCCTGAAGCAGGGGTCAACTTTGCCTGTTGCTTCATGTCTATGCAGCAATGTTCCAGCGTTTGGTCAACAAGGTTTGACTGCTGGCCGCTGAGCCTTGCAAATTTCGGGACAGTTCTGCACACCGACTTTCTTGTCCCTCCTCTTGTCCCCTTAGTGAATTCAAAAGCATGGAGAGCAGCCGCTGCAGCACCCCGCCGCATGCGCCGCTTCTGGTGCTGTTGGCTCCAGCACACGTGCAAGCTTGCTGCTTGTACCCCCGGCTGGCGGGTGGGCGGAGGCACCGGTGCACCTGTGCGGACGGCGCGTGACTGGGGCGGTGCGGGCGCGGCTTGATCCTGCAGGCTGTAAAAATTTTACCCCTGTCCCTGTGGAACCGCCAGATAGCGGATTAAAAGAGCGTCGAAACATGTACAGTAGCGTCGTCGTGCGTGTGCCGCACAGTGTGCGCTGTGGACCACCCCTCTGTGCGGGGCGCGGCGGGGCCCGGCGGGGCCTGGACGGGAGTGCGGGGCGAAGGCCAAACAATGTGACGAGGCGAGTTGGAGCACCCAGTTGCAGGGGCCAAGGGGCAGGGCCCTCCGCCGCCGCCACCCAGCGGCAGCAGCGTCAACGCTCAACGATTCTTGTTCCAGCAAATTTGCAGGAGTGCAGCCTGTGTTGGCTGGGGTGGGGGGAGGGGTTCGGGCGCCCGATGGTGGGCAGCGGTCGGTTAGTCATCGCGGCGGACAACGGGCGGACGCGGCGCGCGGCGGCCCAAAGGCGCCGCGCGGTATGACCCTCGTCACACCTATCCCTTCGCGCCCACATCACGCTCCCTACACCATCCACATACTCGCTCATCCCACAACCCGCTTCCCCCTCATCCACCCCACCAAAACCCAACACGACATCCAGCCGGCAAGCATGTCGCACGTCGATGAGCTTTCCGCTGGCCTAAAGGTGGGGCGCCATTGCTTGCGTGGGATCCGGTGGCGATCTCGTGTGGACCTGACGCGTCTCCGCGAAACGTAGGAGCTGGAGGTGGCGACCAGCGGCCACGCAAATTCAGGGGATCTGGAACGCGGCTGCGAGGAGGAAGAGGAGGGGGAGGAAGGCACAGGCGGCGCGGCGGCGGGCGCTGTGGCCAACCTCCCCAGCAACAGGGAAATCTCGTCCGGGGGCCAGGAGGTGCGTATGCCCCGCCCAAATCCAGCGCGACAGACGCGCCCCTCCCAATTCAAAATCCCGCCTTTTTACCGCGTGCAAGCGCCAAGTCAGTTTAAGCCTCGTCCGGCCGGCGCCCGCGGCCATGTGGCGACTATGCAGCGGCCAATCACTATGCAGCGGCCGCCCGTCCCCCCTCTCTTTTTGCCCTTCTTGTCCACCCAAACCACACTAGCCGTCTTGTCCGCGTCACCCACCCCCTCACGAGTCTCCCAACACGCGTGCCGCCGTCGGGCCGCCCGCACACACATCGCAACAGCCCAC
>NW_014009875.1:0-3524 GCF_000611645.1 Monoraphidium neglectum
AGATTGGGGTGCCCTTGGGGGCCACTGTGAGGGCAGGGGGATGCGTTTGGGGCCCTTGGGAGGAAGGGCGAGGTGGGGTGAGTTCTGGAGGGGACGGGCAAGGGCTCGTCCAGAGCAGCGAGGTGAAAGGAGGCGTGTGCGGTCGATGTGAGGAAAGCCAGCGAGCCGGGCGACGCAGCGAGGGGCCGTGGGCGGCGCGAGGCCGCGGCGCGGGCTCTGGCGGGAGGCCACTGGCATGGGGGTTGCGCCTGCCGCCGCCTCCTCGCTCCTTCGGCGCGATCCCCTTGTTGCACCGCGCAACACCAGGCCCGTGATTGCCAACCCTTGGTTTTCAGATCATGAAGGAGGATGACGCCAACTGGCCCCCGGCGGACCGCGTCGGCAAGCAGGTGGGCCCTGCCCGCCAGCTAGTGACTGAATTGAGAGTCTTTTAGTGTATGGAGGGGGCATGCTGGTGTGGGGTTCGCGCCCTGCCAGGGGCCGCCGCGAGGCCATCTGGCCGCTTTCAAGCCAGGGGCTGACCCTGGCAGCGCTGCCACCCGACGGCTTTGCGCGGTGTTGGGACGGCCGCGTTGCCGCTGAGCGGTTGCGGTAGCAAAATGGCGGTCAGGTGGACGTTTTTGAATGGGGATGTGTCGGACCCCGCCAGGTGGACGCGCTTTCCTTGTCTGCCGCGTCCGACTGCCCCCTTCCTAAACCCCTCACCCCCTTGAACCCTGAACCCCAGGAGCTGGAGATCAAGCTTGGCGGTGAGCACATCTGCTTCAACACCACCAAGCTGGGCAGCGTGCTGCAGGTGCAGCAGAGCAAGGACCCCGACGGGCTGCGCATCTTTTACTACCTCGTGCAGGTGGGGCTGGGTGTGTGTGTGTGTGTGTGTGTCTGTCCCTGTGTGCGTGTGTTTGCCCGCGTGAGAGAGAGAGAGTGTGTGAGTGTTTCTATCTGTGTGTTTGTAGGGAAGTGTGTATGTGGTGCATGCATATTTCTGAGTTTGTATGTGCAAGAGAGTATGTATGTGTGTGCGTGTGTATGTGTGTGTGTGTGTGTGTGTGTGTGTGTGCCTGTCTGTGTTTTTGTGGAGACGCGGGCGCGTGTGCGTCTGCGTGTGTGTTTCCATCAGATGGCGTACAACACTGTTGCCTGTGAGAACGAACCCTGGGTATCGCATGCCTAAGGCAGTGTCCTCTTGCTCTCCCCTTTCGCCCAGCAAGCACCTTGCCTTCGCTTCGCAACAACCCCCAGGACATCAAGTGCTTCGTGTTCTCGTTGATAGCAGCTCACTTCAAGATCCAGCCCATCCAGAAGTGAGGCAGGCCGGACACACATTGCCCACCGCCCGCCGCCCGCCTAGGTGCGCGGCGGCGTGGCCCTCAAGTGGGGCGTCGCCAGCCTCGAAAAGGGCATGTTGCCGGCCCAGGCTCTGCCCACGGCACGTGCGGGCCAATGCCAGCACAGGGCGTCTCCGATCGTCAAGCCACGTGGCGCTGTGCACGACTTGCCCGGGAATGCGACACCACCGGCTGCTCGTGGTAACACCTGCCCTCCCCCCTGCCAAAAACAGGGAGCAGGGCGTTGGTTGGTGGCCGCGCTCATGTTTTGTTTGTCTTGCGGCGCTTGCCGTTGATGACCCAACACGCGCCGGCGCTCTCTACGTTCACTGTGCCGCCTGTCGTCAGCTTTTGGTGTTTTACGCCCCTTTCCCCCTTCTTTGCGTGCCCCAGCGACAACTTAGCTGCACGGCTTAGTGGTAACAACAGCAATGAAGAGCAGCTCCCACCCAGCCCGATTTGTGCGGCCTCTCTAACAAGAAGCTGTGTGATAGCCTGGCAAATGGCCGGCAAGTAGGCAGGAGGTGGCGCGGCCCTGTAAGTGACGACACCTTCCCCGGCTACCCTGTCAAAGCGCAGCGTGACTGGCCTGGGTGATCATCTGCGGGTAGGGGCCCAGGGGTCTGCAAGCCAAGGTCCTGCTGGTGGCTGTCCTGGCTTGACTGTGATGCTGACTCCGCTGTGGCTGCTGACAGGGCAACCTACTGGCTGCCCATGCACCAAAGTGTCCAGACCGCCATGCGGTCAAACGCGGTCAAAGATGCCGGCAAGCAGCATCTGCCCTGAGCCCACCAAAGGATTGCACAAGAGGGGCACTGAAAAAACAGTGGTTACAGTCCGCGGCAGTGCAGCGCTTCAGCGGGGCCCACAGGACAGGATGTCACCGGCAGGCAATGCTTGCGCCAGCAGGCGCTGTGCGCACTCGTATGCCGGGGCCCTGTGCTCGGTGCGGGGGCGCTCGGGTCCACCGCCCGCGGCGCGCCACTGCGTACACAGGCAAGGCCGCAGATTGGCTAGGGGGGCCTGCCTTGCCGGGCCTTGCTGGCGACCCCGTTGTCCACCAAGCACGCCTTCCTTCATTCTTTACAGTCGATGTGGAATAGGGATATGGTAATGCAGCACGGCTTGCCCACAAAAAAGGGAACAATCTGAAAACAACCCAAAGGCGCGCGACATACAGGGTCAGACGCACTGCCGCGAAATACGATACAGGCAACAACCCCCTTCCCCGGGGGGGGGGGGGGGAGAGTAACAGCGGCGCCCTCCGTAGGCTGCAAAATCACCCAGCCACAGACCCCTCGCATCAATTCATCAAGCGGCCGCCAGTGCCTCCCTGGCCGCCTGCTGCGCCCCCTCAAACTCCGCCAGAGCCGCCGCCCCCGCCGCGTCCCCCTCGCCCGCCACCGCTGCCGCCGCGACCCGCTTCGCGCGCCGCACGCACTCCAGCGCGGCGCGCAGCAGAGGGTCTGACGCGAGCGCCGCCGCTGCAGCGCCGCCAGAGGCGTGCGCCTCGTGGGCGCGCGACACCTCAGCCGCGCGCGCCACGACAGGGGCAGGCAGGCCAGCCAGGCGGGCGACGTTGGTGCCATAAGACTTTGGGCAGGCGCCTGTCCAGTTGGTTGGCGATGCGAGCAGCACGGTCAGCGGGGTGGGCGGCTGCGGCGGCCCTGCTTGCGGCTCGTCCACTTGAGGAGCAGTGTTGCGATGTCTGCAGGCAGTTCTATGCTGGAGGTCGCAGGGCCGGCCACCAAGGAAGCGGAGTGAGCCCAGCCCCCAGATCACCCGAGCGGCCGTCCCCACTCTCCCGTCCCGAAAACTACCATGAGTCAACCGCCCTCTCACCTTCTGTCAGCTGATACAGGAAAGTGACCTCCTGCGCGCTGCTCTTCCCCCCACCGCTGCCGCCGCCGTCAGCCCCCTCCCCATCCCCGCCGCCCGCCACCGCGCACGCCATGTGCATCGGCGCCGCCGCGGGCGCGGCCGCCTCGCCGTCGGCGGCGGGGGCGTCAGGGTGGGGGCTTGATGACAGTTGGTGGTAGTGGGTGGCGAAGAGGCCGCAGCACTTTGTGGTGTGTGCGAGGTGGTCGAGCACTGCAGACGCGATGGCAGCGCCTGGAGGGCGGGTCGTGTTTGAGGGTTGCATGGGCATTGGTGTGTGTGTGTGTGTGCGCGTGCGTGTGTGTGTGTGTGTGTGTG
>NW_014009875.1:3766-5952 GCF_000611645.1 Monoraphidium neglectum
TGTGTGTGTGTGTGTGTGTGTGTGTGTGTGCGTGTGTTCATGAGTTTGGGAACGAGCTGCTGTGTGTGGGTGGCGCGCTCGCGACACCTGCAGCGACGACATCACTGCACGCGCGCGCGCGCCCACATCGCCCACCGTCCAGCGTGGCGGTCCCCCTGCCCAGCTCGTCCAGTGCCACGAGGCTGTGCTGTGTGGCGCGGGCCAGCATGGCGCCCGTCTCGTTGAGCTCCACAAAAAAGGTGGACTGGCCCACAAGGATGTTGTCCCTGCACGCCGCCACAATGGTGACGGTTCATGGTTAAAAATATGCACAATAACATGTATATATGTGTATGCAAACACATGTGTATGTATTTGTATTTGAGACTAGGCAGAAGGGGTGGGGTACTGCGAGGGACTGCGTATCCAAGGTTGGTCAGACGGGGGGCTGCGGTCGCTGTTTGCTTCGTTCTTGCAGTCAAAGGCTGTGGTTCTTCAAACCATCAGGCAGGGGAGCGAGGATGGCAAACAAGAGGCCGGGCCACGGGCGAAGGGGGGATGCGGGCGCTTGTGCGCCCCTAATCACTCCCGAGCCCGTGGTCGGGGGTGTCCAGACCATATGCATGTGTGTGTGTGTATGAAATGTGCGGTGGACGAGGGCTGGTCTGTCCAAGGTTGTTCAGATGGGGTAGTAGCGTTGACCTTTGCTTCATTCTTGCGGGCAAAGGTCGTGGCGCTTTGAAATAATCAGGCGGCAGAGCGAGGTTGGGAATCAAGAGGCCGGGGTATGGGCATAAAGGGGGGGGGATGCGGGCGCTCCTGCGCCGCAAAGACCTCCCGAGCCCGTGGTCGGGGGTGTTCAGACCGAGCGTGCGGCGCGTCCGGGCTCACCGCGCCCCCATGCGGACGAAGATGCCGTCCATTGCCGTCATGGTCAGAGCCTCCGCAGGCACCCACGCGCCGATCTTGGGGGTGTTGTTTTGGGAAGAGGGGGTGGGGTGGGCTTTTGGAGCTTGTTTTGCGGGGGGAGGAAGGCACGAAATGAGCACCAACAATATCGAGGTGGGGGGGGGCATGAGAGGAGACAGGGACAAAGGGACGACCGATGGTGAGGGGGCGCAGAGCGGCGGCCGGAAGGGCCGGCGGGGCGAGCGCAGGCATGAGCCTGCAGCTGGGGGATCCCATTGTCGGCCCAACGCCCCCTCTCGCACCACAACGGGGGTCCTTGCAAACTGACTCCTCTCATACGATCTGGAGTGCTCTCGCCCCATCTCATCTCCTCTCATCCCATCTCATCTCATAACTGCTCCTCTCGTATCTTCTACTCTCATCCCGTCTCATCAAAGTTCGTCCCACCCCCGCTCATTTGGCGCCGTTGTCCCCGCCCACCTGGGCCAGAACCGCCGCCAGGCAGACCTGCCGCAGCAGCGTCGACTTGCCGCCCATGTTGGGCCCCGTCAGCAGCAGCAGCCGCGGCGCGCCGCCCCCCAGCCGCACGTCGTTCGGGACAAACGCGCCGCCGCCGCCGCCGGAGAGCAGCGCGGGGTGGCGCAGCTGGGTCGCGTGGAAGAAAGGGCCAACAGGGCGCGCCGCGTTGGTGCCGTTCGCGTCGCCCTCGGCGCCGTTGGGGGCGGCGGCGGCGGCGCCGTCGGCGGCCGGGGAGGGGAGGGGGTCGAGGACGCGGGGGCGGCTCATGACGCCCTCCGCCGCGAGGGCGGCGCCTGCGGGGGTGGGGTGAGAATGGGGGCGGCAGGTCCAAATTGGTCGTCGCACTGGGCCCAAGCGGCAGCGGCGCCGGGGCGGGGACGGGGACGGGGGCTGGGCGGGCGCGGGGATGAGAGGTGAGCTGACGGAACACGGCGGGCCGCGGCGCGGCGTCGCGAACGGCCCTGCGGCTGAATGCACTCGGGGCACCAATCGTATGCCATAGAGCACAGCCGGCGTCAGCGGCCAAGCCTTAAACCCTACACGCTAGCATCTTAGATGCTAGCATTGCCAGAAACTGGGCAGGAGGAAACGGAGGGACAGGGGCCTGGGGCCAATCCCCGCATCCCGCCCCACCCGCGAGGGCCATGAGCGTGTCCAGCACCGCCGCCGCCTCCACGGCATCCGACCACAGCGCGCGACGCGCCACAAACTTGCGCTCCAGGGACTGGAGTTTCATGTTTCGAGGGGACGGTGTGGGGTTCAGGGGGTGAGGGGGCGAG
>NW_014009874.1:0-5706 GCF_000611645.1 Monoraphidium neglectum
TGTTGGCGCCCGCGCCCTTGAAGAGCGACTTGACGCCCTCGTTCTTGACAACCTGGCTGAAGCAGTCGATGGACGAGTTGTACTTGACGGCCTGCCCGCTGGTCATCATCATGCGCCGCCGCACGGTGTCGATGGGGTAGCTGGCCAGGCCGGCGCCGATGGTGATGCCCCAGCCCAGCAGGAAGGAGGCCGCAAAGTTGTCCGCCAGGTCGCCGACCAGCAGGACAGGCTTGAGGCTGTCGTACATGCCAAAGTACAGGCCGCGGTACACCACGATGCCCACGCACGAGATCACAAAGCCGCGGTACAGGCCCGCGATGCCGTCGGACGCGATGGTCTTGCGGTACACGTCCACCATGCCGTTGAACTCGCGCGTGCCGCCCTTCTTGGCGCTCTTGTTGTCGTTGGCCAGGCGCGTACGCGCGTAGTCCAGCGAGTACACAAACGCCAGAGACGTCGCGCCCGCAGCGCCACCAGATGCCATGTTGCCTGGCAGGGTTGCACAGGGTTGTGAGGGCGGGGATTGGGGGTCACATAACAGGTTGGGTGGGGGGTCAGCCTGCAGGCGCTGTTCAAGGGTGCACTGACAGTAACGCTGTCGTGCTGCTGCCGCTGTAGCAACAGAGCTGCAGATCCATGATCACTGTTCCACTGGACATGGAGCCTGTTGTCGAGCCCACCCCACTCGCCCCAACCGCCCCTTGCTACATGGCTTGGCAAGCGACAGCCACCGCGACCCTCCACCCCCGCACTCCACCCCCCGCTGACCGGCAAACCATGCCCAGTAGCCGTCACGGTCCTTGTTGAAGGCGAACAGGCGCTTGTAGTAGTCCTTGAAGGCAAAGTTGAGGGCCTGGGTGGGGAAGTACCGCACCACGTTGGCGGTGTTGCCGCGCCACAGGCTGACAACACCCTCGTCGGCCACGACCTTCCTGAAGCAGTCGCCGATGCCCTTGTAGGGCTCAGACAGGCGGCCCTGCTTGATCATCTCGTCCTGGTTCTGGATCAGCAGCTTCACGCGCTCGATGGGGGCGGCGGCCGTCTTGGAGACAGCGGCGCTGGGGGAGGGGGGGACCGAGCATCGCGCAACAGCAACGAGATGACGATGGCGGTTGGATGGTGCACAGAATCGCCAGTACGGACGTATGCGCCAACAAGACAGCAAGAGCCGAGCGATTGCCCAGCAACATGCACAGAGTGCTGTCTCTGCCTTTGACGCACGACCAGCCAGGCCGCCGTGTGCGGCGGCCGATCAGCAGCAGAACATCGCAGCACCGCCAGCCAGCACTGATCGCCTGTGCAGCGCTTGTGCCAGGCACATCCAAGCATGCCCTTCCCTAATGCCCCCACGCTGCTCACGAGACGCCTCCCATGAGGAAGTCGACCAAAAAGTTCTTCTCCACCTTCGCTGGCTTGCCGGTCGCCATGGCTGCTACTGGCGCTGCTTAAGGTGACTCGAAGGGGAGGTGATAAGGAGGACAAGCCCTGTGCTGGGGCTGTCAAAGTGGCGGGCTGGAAGAGCCCTGATCTAGCCGGGGAAGGGCTCCGGAGCAGCAGCAACGACTTGCTGGCTGCAATGTGAAGCCTGTACTGACAAAGTAACACGCGGGACTGCGTATAAGACGGCCGAGAGCCGATTTGGCAGGTGGGCCCTGGAAGGGAGGCAGCGGGGCGGTGGTTGTTGCCGAATGCCGCCGCATCCGCAGTTTGAGGGCGTATACCGGTGGGGAAGACATCAACTGTCGTGTTCTCATGTACGGTTTTCCTCGGGGCCATGATGTCTGCGGCCCCAGATCACGCCCAGGTCAACGCCAGCGACTGTGCCGGAGGCAGCGCGCGGGCAGGAGCAGGACGCACCAAAGCCGGCAAGGGTCCGCTGGCAGGTGCATGCTACGCACTCATGTGCACACTCATGTTATGACACGCGGTGCCACGCACGCCTCAGTAATGCGGCGTCCAGGGCAGCGTCGCTGATCAAGTGTCCTAAAAAGTAAGATGGCAATTTCAGTTGCCCGCAACTCCTTTTCATAAGCGGGCACCTGAGAAGGCCACCCGGAAGTGATAGCGTGGGATGCTCAAGGTATACGGTACTGCATGTTCTGTATCGTGATATCATATGTGATGGGGGGTGAGCAAGCGGTACAAACGCCCTCAGTGCGAACGTTCCGGCGACCTCAACCGAAAAATCAACCTCCACCCCTGCCTGGTTGATGAGGGCACTTCCCAAGACCTACGATCTTCAGTTCAGCTGATCTTGACTGTGGAACACTTCTCACCCCGGCACGTCTTTCGGAACATGTTGCATTGCGAACTTGACAGCTTGGCCTCCACTTTTTGATGTACCGTGTCACACGCGTACCAAAATTTTCAGCTCAATATTGGATTTGCGTCGTTCATTGCCACGTGGACAGCCAAAAACCAGCAAGCTGTGCGCCCACTGTGTGGGCGCAGCGCGTCGGAGTAGACAATGCGGTGCCAGCAGTCGCATTTACTGGCCTCAAACTTGAGCGGAATGCAGTGTAACGCCTAGGCACCACAGCTTGCCAACCACTCATGCCCTCTGCGTCGCACCCCACCCTGCACGGAAAACAAGCTGCCGATGCACTGTTTTGCAAGGCAGTGCAATTCGCAGCGCCATTGTGAAGCCACGCGTCCGACACACAGATCACATTAATTCATCGTCATTCGATTGTGGTGAAAATGCCCGCTGATAGCGCATAGATCAACTCGTGGCACGCAGATCATTCGTGTTGTGGCTGCTGCCGCTGGAGAATCATGGGAGCATTTGCACTAGCCTCGATAGCATGGACCCGCGCATCCGCGAATGGCAGGTGCGTCGATCATCTCGCTTGCGCCATGCACCTTCATCGCTATTGCTGCTTGCCGTGCGCAGTGCAGTCACCCACTGCTCAACTGTGTCTTGCGGCTGCACGCGTCCTTGCTCTTCTGTATGCTGATCGAGACATGCAATGCGCACAGGGCGTTTGTGTGGGGCCAACATACTGCGGGCTTGCAACTGCGACAAGGGAGCAGGAGTGCCGCGTCAGCACTTGCAGCACTGACGGCAGCTGCGGGCCTCACTGGCGCCGTGGCGTGGGCAGGCCCTGCGAGAGCCGCAGCCGCGGCCGAGAGTGACGAACAGCCGCCTGGTGACCAGTTCGTCGATCTGCCAACGGAGAAACTGTCCTGCAATCGCAACGCCGCGGCGCCGCGCACCCCAGTGGTGCTTGTGAGCGCGGGCAGCTTCAACCCCCCGACATACATGCACCTCCGCATGTGCGAAGTCGCCGTGCAGGAGCTGGCACAGGTGCGCTGACAGGCGGCGTGGCAGGGGAGGGGCTGGAGGGCGGAAAGCGCAGTCGCCGGGTGTGCGGTAGCAGCTGGGCCCCGGACCGTGTTGCTGTGTGCTGTCAAGAGGTTGGCTCAATCATATGGCGGTCAACCCCTGCTCGCCTGCGCTCTCCGCCGCCCCTCTGGTGCACCTTGTCCAACTCAATCAATGCAAAACGCATTGGTGTACACTCCTCGCAGCGTGGCTACGACGTGTGGGGCTGCTACCTGTCGCCTGTCGCCGATTCCTATGGCAAGCAGGGCCTCGCCCCGACACACCACCGCGTCGCCATGTGCCGGCTGGCGACAGACGGCTCCCACCTCATCATGGTGGACGACTGGGAGGCGCGGCAGCCGGGCTACACGCGCACACTGCAGGTGCTGCGGCATGTGCAGGCGGAGCTGGGCAAGCTGCCCTGGTGGGACGAGGCCACCGCCGCTGGCAGTGAGGCCGCTGCGCCGGCGGACGGCGCTAGCTGCAGGGACAGCAGAGGCAGCGGAGACGCAGTGGTGGCCGCAAGCAGCGGCAGCAGCAGCAGCAGCAGAAGCAGCAGCAGCAGCAGCAGCAGCCAAAGAGGACCCACTGCCGGAGCGGATGCAACGCAGGGTGGCGAGCAGCAGCGTGTGCGTGTCATGCTGCTGTGCGGCGCCGACCTGCTTGCGACGATGGCGGCGCCGGGCGTGTGGATGGAGCCCGCAGCTCTGCTGCGCGAGCACGGCGTGGTGTGCGTGGACCGGGACGGCACAGAGCTGGAGCAGCTGCTCAGCGGCAGCGGCGGCAGCAACGTGCTGAGCGAAAACCGCGAGGCCATCATCGTGGTGCGCGACCCCGTGCCCAACGCGATCAGCAGCACCCGCGTGCGCGCGGAGCTGGAGGCAGGCCGCAGCGCGGCGTACCTTGCGCCCGATGCGGTGCTGCGGTACGCGCGGCAACATGAGCTGTACGCAGGCGGCACTGGTGGCGGCAGCTGTGGCGGCGGTCCCTGACTGGGCTGGCTTCTTGTTCAGCTGCTCGCTGTGTTGTACATTCTCTTGCATGCCTGTGCGAATGCCTGTGTTGCCCTTGTTGCACCCTCACCTGTCTTTTGCGTTGCAAAATCTTCTACTGGTTTGATTGCCAGCTCTATCCTGCTTATGTGCCTCTCAGGCCATGATGATAGCCATTTGGTGGCAACTTGCATCACCTTGCTGAGGGTTGGCGATGCCACACCACCTGACTGCCATGCCACACCGTACACCGTGTGGCTGATAACAAACCAAGGCAATGGTGGGCACCATATTTAAATCCTTTGATACTGCTGTCAAGCCAACCCATGATCTTCTACCGTACCGCACATGCTTGGGACAAAAAAAAGCAGCTTGCTACTGCTGTCAAGCCAACCCATGATCTTCTACCGTACCACACATGCTTGGGACAAAAACAAAAGTTGCGTGGGGAGAGTTGGCTTTGGCCAGGTGGCCGTGCTCTCCTTCTGGACTCCGTTCCATGGGCATGTGACTACACTATACTGCTCAAGTTCAAGACAGCTCCCAATCAGCTAGCAAAATCCTGCTCTCACCGGCTGACTGGTGCCCGGCTGCGGCTGCGGTGGTCACTCTCTCTCTGGCGTTGACCTCAGCGTGATCTGACGCAATCGGCGTATGGCCGTGCGGGCGCGATCCTGCAGAACCTGTAAACCCTAGCGGGAGCACTTGCATAGCCTTGATTGGCTGACACGGCCGTTTTCGAGCACAACCACCGCCCCGCTGCCTCCTTCTAAAGCCCGCCCAGCAAACGGGCTCTCGGCCATCCCCAGCCCCAGTCCTGCGCGTTGCTTTGCCACCACAGGCCTCGCCTTGCAGCCAGCGCGTTGTCGCCGCTGCCCCAGAAACACCCTTCCGGCTAGATCAGGGCTCTTTCCAGCCCGCCACCTCGACAGCCCCGGCACAGGGCTCCTCGTCCTTGGTTTCTTCGTCCCTCGCTCTTTGCAAGCAACTTGAGCAGCGCCAGCAGCAACCATGGCGACCGGCAAGCCAGCAAAAGTGGAGAAGAACTTTTTGGTCGATTTCCTCATGGGAGGCGTCTCGTGAGCAGCGTGGGGGCATGAGGGAAGGGCTTGGGACGCTTGCTTGCACCCGGCGCAGCTGTGCAGGCGATCGGTGCTGGCCATGGGCAGGGCTGCCGTGTTGTGCAGCGGACCGGCCGCCGGTTGCGGCGGCCCAGCTGCTCGTTGCCCCTGGGCACAGTGTCTCTGTGAACCATACTGGCGACATACTCGGCCCCTGGTGTCTTGTCTGCCAGTTTTGAATGCCTCCATGCTGGCGGTTATACAAGCACCAACCAACCGCCTGCAGCTCATGTACACACCCTGCTGCCATCCCCCCCCCCCCCCCCCC
>NW_014009873.1:0-5702 GCF_000611645.1 Monoraphidium neglectum
GTGAAGAACCGGCTCATGCAGTATGCCATGGGTGTTGTGTGATGTGCCTTTGAAACAGGCGGCGGCGCCACCGCCTGGGCGTTGTGCTATGGGATGATGGTGGCACCTTCCCTAGGCGTCACACGTGGAGTGAGAACGACTTGCAAGGGGTGCGACACGCGTGTGGCGCGAGCAATGTAGCTGATTTTTACAGCACGATCAAGATGAGTTGGGGCAGTAGGCATGCCGAAAACTGAAGAGACTGAACATGGCAGCTCTTGGCGTCTGCTTGTGTCGTGCCACGCTCGACTAGTCGAGCTCTGCTCTTGGGATGATGACGTGTGCGACGCCCTCAACAGTGCTGCTCAATCAAGAGCGCGCGCTGCACGCACTTGTTCTGTTGGCAAATTTCCTTGAAATCGCCTTGCAGAAATCGTTTGTTGCGTAAGGCACAGAGGCCAGATCATCGTCAGCGCTCACCGCGACATGGCTCTTGGGGCTCGGATCGGTCCTCAAAACACTCTTAGAAGTCGCGCGCAGCTTTCAAGTCGCCTGCAGCGGGCCGCAGCACCATCGCGTCCCCGCCCCCGCTCTCACGCGCATGGCGCCGTGGCCGCTGACGGCGCTGCGCAGCAGCCGGCCGAGGAGGCGCCCTGCGCCCTGCTGGTGGAGGTGAGCGCCCCTGACCACGCCCGGGGCCGTCCCACTTGGCTCGGCAGCAGCGCCCGCGCCCTGGCCTTGACTATGACTAAACCTGGTGGGCCAAGGGGGTGGCCGTGCTGCGTCCCTCACCCACCACAGGGCACCCTTAAGCGCGGCCCTGCGCCCCCCCCCCCCAAAGGTTGACGGCGCCCTCACAGACCTGGTGATGGACGGTCATAGGTGAGGCCACCCACCAAAATCAGGCCTAGGGAGCGCCCCCTCGCTTCCCCCGGGAGCCCAACCAACCGCGGCGCGGCGGCGCTCTGTTGATAGCCGGCCTGTGCCCTAAGGCGGCCGTCCTGTTTGCCACTCACACTCCTTGCGGGCCCCCAACCTCACAGCTTCACGCAATGGTTGAACCACTCTGGCTCTGCAGGGAAGCCTTCAACCGCGCGTTCCGCGATTTCGGGGTCGAGTGCGCCAACTGGTCGCCCCCCCTGGTGCGCGCAGCGGCGTCTGCACAGCCCTGGCGCCCCTCAGCCAGCGGCCATGACCCGTGCGGGAGCCTCCCGCGCGCCCGGCCCCCCCCCCTGCAGCTGCATGTTCCCCGTAGGCGCGCGCCTGGCGTCCTGACGCTGAGTCCAACCCACCCCACCCCGCGAGCGCTTCATCGCACCCACTCCAACCCCCAACCCGTTCCTGCGGCACTTGCCCCTCCCTGTGCGCCCTTCACCCATCACCCAAGTTTAATGACCTGATGTCGCACAGCGACGGCACAGGGGAGGGCCTGGTGGCGGCGTTTTTCAGGTGTGGGCTGTTTTGGCGGGGGGTGGGGATGTGTGACGCAGCCCAGGGACCAGGAGTGCCGAGTGGACGGTGTCACGCGGTCGTTGCGGCGAGTGGGTGGAGCAGGTGTGCGTTGCTCATGACAAAGACTCTAGGGGTGGCCCCCAAGACGCACTGAGCACAAATGTCATTTGTGGCCCCCACGTCTTGTGTGGTGTCCATGTCATGTGTAGCACGCACCACCCCGGGGATGCAATCTATCTGACCCTCAGCTCTGCCAACAGCACCCTCACCCGAGCACCCTCACCGCACGCAACGCCCACCCTTGGTGCACCGCAGCCGCATCGGGTGGCCCCTGACGGTCGGCAAGGGGGAGGAAGACGTCTTTGCGCGCAAGGTGGGCGCGGCTGGGCCTCTCCTTTTGGCCGCGTCGACTCCTGCTTTCCTGACTCTGCGACCGACCTCTTATTTTTGCCATGCACTCATCTCCCTGCCGCTTGGCCAAGTGTAATCCCCCTCCGCGTCACCGCACACACACTCCTCGACGTCACCAGTAGACACCGGGCGCCCCCCCCCCCCGGGGGCAAGCCCTCACTTTCAGCACCCTGCAGCTGCATCCTCGCACAAGCGTGATCCCCCACCGCGACGGCACCGCCCCTGTCGCCCCTTCGATCCTAAACCCTGTCAGGTTCACGAGCTCAAGCAGCAGCACCTGAGGCGCATGCTGAGGGGCGGGCAGGTGCCCCTGCGGCAGGACGTGCAGCGGGTGGGTGCCCCGCCATTGAGCGCAAAGCGAGGACGCCTTCACCCCCGACAGTGTTGGCGAATCTGAAAATCGTGGGGCGGGGGCCACCGCCCCCCGACTGCAAAGGAGCGCGAGGGCGCACGACCCTCAACGGCCGGGCAAGACGGGCGCTTTTTGGATGGGGCTGGCCGCGCCGCGCCGGGGTTGCAAACACCGCAGGCGCCAGCCCCTTCGCGTACGCCTGGGTGGCCTTCGTCTGTCAGGCACCTGTTCTGAATTCTAATTCGTGCTGCCGCCTGCCTTCCGAACGGACCCGTTGATTATGGGATGCAGGTGCTCCGGGACGCCATCGCCGGCGGCGCGGTGGTCGCGCTGCTGGCTGAGACGGCGTCCGCCCCCGACGAGGACGTGGTGGGAAGCTGCCTCTCGCAGGTGGATGCTGACCTGGCGCCCTCCCTCCGCGTGTACACCGCCGGCCTGCATCGGGCCCCGGACGAGGAGGGCGAGGACGGGGGCGCGGACGCGGACGGGCGGCTGCCGGCGGGGGACGGCGTCGGGGCCTTCCGCGCCGCTGCGGCGCGCGTGCAGCAGCAGGCAGCGGAGGCGTTCGTCGCGCGGCTGGCGCAGGACGCGCCGAGCGGCGCGGCGCGCGTCGGCGTCGCGGCGAGCCTCCAGAACGCCGCAGGTGGGCGCGCGATGACGCTTGTCGCGCTTGATGCGTGCACGCCAGCATTTGCGCGGGGTGATTGTGCTGCACGCGGGCTACCAGCCGCACCGCTGCCTCCCTGCCTTCCTGCACCCTCATGAGCGAGCACTCCCCTCTCCCGCCCCCTCTCCCCCCCGCCTGCACTCTCAGCCCGCCGCCTCACGCCAGAGTGGTTCGGCGCGATCGCCGCCACCCTCGGCGTCCCCGCCTCCCGCTGCTTGGTCGTCGCGTCGGGGGGGTCTGTCGTCGCCGCCGCCGCGCAGGCGGGCATGGTGGCGGCCGCGGTGCCGCGGCAGGGCGCGCAGTATGCAACATACGACGCCGCCGTTGCCAAGTTCGAGGGCTTTGGCCCCGGCTACGCGACGTGGCCGCGGCTCAAGTCCCTGCTCACCAGCACGGCGGCGCAGCGCGGCGCGCGGCGGTAGCCCCAGGGGCAGCTGGAGGCACGGGCGGCGGCGGCGGCACGGTCTAGGCCAGGCAGGCGAGGGCGCCACGGCCTGGACATGTACAATAACCATTGTGACTTGAATTAGTGGAATTCTTTCGTTGCACAGTGTCGTAAGCGTGTGCGTGCACACGAATGTGCATCGCTGAGTGTTGCCAGTGCCAGGTGGAGGTGGTTGTCGGCGCCGGGAGCCATGGGTGAGGTGGTGAGCCTTGAAAAGTGTAACATATGCTTGGGAGACGAGCGAGGCCGGTTATGGCGGGGTTGAGCGGAATATTGGAAGGGGCAGTGCAGGGTGCCATCTTGTGGCGGGGTGAATGACATCACGAGAACTAGTGTTGAGCCATGACGGTTGCTGCTACCGTATCACGAAGTATGTCACTGCAGGAGGAATCTGAACAGGAAACCTTGTGAACCAGCCATAGCAGCACAAGGGATGGCTCATTTGTACAGAGCAGTCCGATATATAGCATCATCTTATCCCAAACTCCCACTTCTGAACCAAGACAC
This sequence comes from Monoraphidium neglectum, assembly GCF_000611645.1. Lineage (NCBI taxonomy): Eukaryota > Viridiplantae > Chlorophyta > Chlorophyceae > Sphaeropleales > Selenastraceae > Monoraphidium > Monoraphidium neglectum. The sequence goes on from NW_014009873.1 coordinate 3,814, forward strand.
CTGCGACGCCCCATTTGCCCATCGTCAGCACAAACTTGGTTGGAGCCCCCCCAAAGCGCGCACGGCGCACGAGGTGCGAGGTGCTGATCTTGTCCGCAATGCGCTTCGTTTTTGCCATATACTGAACCTTTCCACTGCAAGCACATGCCATATTGACCTCCAGGCGCCGCTTCATTGTACCGTAGATCGCAGCGCGCCATACTGACCGCAAGTCTCTCTCCCGGGATTGAGCCATCCAATTGCGTCGCATATTCAGCTGTACATAACTCTCGACACGTTTTGTGAACCCACACCTCACGGTCGCTGCCTGATTGCAGGTTCAAGGTGGCCCCCGATTGAACTCCGCCCTGCGTGAAAGGCCGCAATCGGCCCTCATATACGACATTCATTTGATCTTAGTCGCGCGCTGTGCGTTGGTGGGGGCCGTCCCTTGCAGCCCCACGCGGAGTCTCAGCTCGCGCTGACGCCCTGGGTGTGTCTGCCACAACGGCCCCTGTTCGGAAGCGCAAGGCGTTATATGTTGCGATGAGAAGCCCTTCTTTCGCATTGTTGAGCACGGGGCACGTCCCAGGCTCTGCGCCGGCGGCGCCCCAGGCCAGTGCTGCCGAAGCGCTACTCGCGCCGGTTTCCACCCACAGCCGTCCGCAGCCGCAGCAGCAGACGGCTGTCGGCAGTGCCCTATTTGCAAACAACGGCGTCGAGGCGCACGTTTCCACCAAGCTCGCAGCACCGGATGACCGCCCCTGCTGCGACCTTATGTCAGCGGCTGAACTGCAGGCCGCGGCGGCGGACTGCACCGCCGACACCCCGGCCGTAGGCACGCCTGCCGCGCCACCTGGGCCCCTTCAGCAGCCGCTGCTGTTGCAGCAGCAGTACCAGCAGCAGCAGCACCAGCAGCAGCACCAGCAGCAGCAGGATCACCAGCAGCCGCAGCTGCAGCAATATCGGGAGCCTCGCGAGCAGCACCACCAGCAGCAGCAGCAGCAGCAGCAGCAGCAGCAGCAGCAGCAGCAGCAGCAGGAGCAGCAGCAGCAGCAGCAGCAGGAGCAGCAGCAGCAGCAGCCGCACGCAGACGAAGATGCGGCGATCTCTGAGCCCTCAACCCCCCAGGAGGAAGACTTCCGCCACCTCGCCAACCAGGGCAGCTACAACCTGGATGCAGGCAGCTCCCCAGGCGTCAGCGAGGCCCCAAACAAGGGCAGCCGCGCCCCCACCCCCGACCCCGCAGCCCGCAGCCCCAGCAGCGGCCCGCGACGCGCCGGCGCGCCCGGCAGCGCGGCGGCGGGGCGGCCGCGAATTGATGCGCAGCTCGCGGCGCTGACGGAGGCCCAGCTGCAGCAGCTGCAGCAGCAGCTGGCGGCGGGGCAGCAGCTGCCGCCCCCGGCGGCGGTCACCCCGCAGCAGCGTGTGCCCCAGCCCCAGCAGCAGCAGCAGCAGCAGCAGCAGCAGCAGCAGCAGCAGCAGCAGCAGGAGCAGCAGAAGCAGCAGCTGCTGCCGCTCGAAGCCGAGGCCCAGCCGCCGCCAGAGGCGTGGCAGCCGTCCGTGGCGTACCCGCAGCAGCCGTCCTCGCGCCAGGGCGCCAACGCGATACCCCCGGGCGTCGTGGGCACCTTCTTCCCCGTGGTGCGCACCCCCTCAGCCCCCCACGCCTCATCCCCCCTCGCCTCACCCCACGCCCGATGCCCCACCTCGCACCTCTGCGGCCGTATGGTGGATGTATACACACATCCGGTGCCTCGCGTTTTGCACACAGCTCAGCTTGATCCCGCGGCCAGCACTCTCGCGCGCCGGCAGGGATCCCCCAGGGCCCCCCAGGGCCCCCCAGGGCGCACCGTGGCTGCATCACGCTTGCTCGCTCTCACCCCGAGCGCCGCCCGCCTCTCCGCCGA
>NW_014009872.1:0-5699 GCF_000611645.1 Monoraphidium neglectum
GGCGGCGGCGGCGGCGGCAGTGGGCGCGGGCGCGGGCGCGGAGGGCGAGGACGCCGGGCCGGGCGCGGAATACCTGCGGCCGCTCGAACTCAGCACCTGGCCGGCGTGCAGAGCCGGCGCGGCGGCGGCCGCCGGGCTGCCGCCGGACGCGGGGGCGCCCTGCAGCGCCGCCGCCGCGGCGGTGAGGACGGGCAGCGTGGCCGGGCCGGGGCCGGGCGCGGGGGAGGCGGACTCGTCGGCCGATTGTTGGGCGGGGCTGTCGGGCAGGGCGATGAGCACGCGCCGCGGGTCATCTGAGAGCCGGCGCCGGCGCCGCTGCTGCTGCTGCTGCTGCTGCTGCTGCTGGTGGTGGTAGTGCTGCTCCGGCTGCTGGTGTTGGTTTGTGCCCACCTGCAACCGGAGCTCGTGGGCGTGGTCATGCTCCTGGGGCTGCTGCTGCTGCTGCTGCTGCTGCTGTTCGTGCTGGTGCTGATCCTGCGTCGAGACCTCCTTGGCGGGGCTCCCAATCGATGCGACCGTGGCTACCGCATCCGAGCTCAGATTCAGCGGCGTCTGCGCGCCGTTGGGCACGGCGTCGCGCGCCTCGCCATTGCTGACGGCGTGCTGATGGGTGCCGCTAGGGTGCCGCGCCTGCTGCTCCTTCGCCCCAGCGGGCCCTGCATCACCATACTTGTCACCTTGAGCGAGTTTCTGCATGGTGGAGAGTTCAGCAGGACGGGTCATTTCGCAAAGGGCACTTGGTTCGCTGCGAGTGACCGGCATACCGACAAGGGGTCACGGGCAGCCCCAAGCCAATGTGGCGTACCGAAGAAGCACAGCCCATGTTGCGCCGCTATCCAGAGGGGTGTGGCCCCTCTGGAGTGCCGCTGCCAAGCAAGGAAGCCTGGCTCGTAAGGGAAGTATGCTGTGTCAGCCGGAGGGTCGTGATGGGCCAAGTGGACAAAAATCTTACGACTGAGAACGTGACTGTGGGGTTGGTTGCAAGCTGCTGCACAGGGAGGGCACAGGGGGTACCCCAAAGGGCCTTGGCATACGATATACTAGATATTCCCAGGAAGTTCCACAACAACATTTATATGGCAACCATCTTCCTTTCATGGATTGTGGTTATTGGTGGCCCTTTTAGCGTGTCTGCAAACATCACAGGACCGAGATCATTTGCTGCTTGCATTGGTCACGGGTTTAGATGGACTCACAGGTGAGTTGATAAGCGGTAATATGCGGCGCCCACCCGCACACGGCCTCACGGGCGTCACCCGGTCGCACTCCTGTCGCCACCTGCGCCCCTGACGCGCGCGCCCGCCGCACGTGTGTCGTGCCGCGGCTGCAGGGCAGCCCTCCCGCGAAGAGCCTTAGCCCCTGCGACGTGGACGCCTTGAGGCGGTGCCTGGAGGCGAACAAGGGCGACCGCGAAAAGGTGGGGCGCCGCAGTCAATGCAGGCGCTTGGCCAGCGCGGTCCTGTCGCCGGACTCCGCGGCACGCAGCATGTCGTGCGTCCCGGCCCCCAGCGCTCAGGCGCATCACGGCAGTGCGGGGCGCCGGGCTCCGTCACGCCACGAGGAATGTATCGAGACGCAGTGCACTGGGGGCTGGCCAGCCAGGCAGCAGCTGACCCTAGCAACTTGCGCGTGGCGGGCTCGCTGCCTTGCGCACCTCCATCACGCGCCGCCCCTTTTCTTGCAGCCGCAGCCCTGCCTGCCCTCGACACTGCCGCTGCCCTCTCACCCCCACCCCCCATACAACTGCTATCAAGTGCGAGGCGGAGGTGCTGGCGTTCCAGCGAGCCTGCAGCCGTGACGGCGCGGCAGCTGCGGCCGGGCCTCCTGCCGTGCGGCCGCCAGCCCCCTGATGGGGCCGCGGCTTCCTTCCCACAGAGGAACACAAAGTTTGTGCAGCTGCTGGAATATTCTTTATGTCGCAATGCAAGGCCGTGCAGATCACAAGATGCTGCAATAAGCATCTGAAAGGGCGCAACAGGTGCTGCGGCCACCGATGCGCAAGGCGTGGAACACGCAAAAGCCAGTGCGCTCACAGCCCCGAGCTGTGAAGTCAACGGCGTGCGCTGTGCTGGATCTGTCCTGTTCCTGCCGCCGCCACTACTGCTGCTGCAGCTGCTGCTGCTGCAGCTGCTGCTGCTGCTGCTGCTGCTGCTGCTGCTGCTGCTGCTGCTGTTGCTGCTACTGCTGCTGCGATTTATGCGGCGTCTTGGTTCACTACAGCGGCACTGTCACTGCTCAGGTCGCACGTCATCTGCTCACGAGCAGGGCCGTTGACGCCTGCAGCCTGCCTTCGAGCAGCAACTTGGTCACTTTGCAAGTGACTGCATCAGAAGTAACGATACCCACTCGATACAATACCCACTCGATGTTTCGTGCTGTGGCAGGCATTAAAGCATCGGGAGTTGTGCACTCAGGACTGACTGTGCGCACAAGCCAGACCACGGGAGTTGTGCGCCTCCTGATGGGGGCAAGACACGAGTCGCGCGGTGATAGTTGCCACATTCTCATGGTCAACTTCAAACCCAAAACAAATTTCAACGAAGCTGCAAAATTGTCAAGAACATCTCAGATCAGGCGCGATTCGTCTCGAAGTTTGATAGCTTCGCAACGTTTGTCGCCTGCACGCGGCGCTTCTGTGACTCATACATAGAAGTACTATCTAGAGGTCTGTGCCGGTCCGTCCGTGCGGCGACGGGGCCAACGCAACAGCGCTGCAGCGGCGCGCAGCAGCACAAGCGCAGCACCAGCGCGCAGGCAGCTGGGCGGGCGCCTCCATAGCCGTGAGGCGTGCAGCGGCAGCGGCACGGCGCACGAACGGCCGCCGGCGTCATGGCGCGGCACACGATCCTGCTGATGCAGTCCAAGGGGCGCTCCACTCGCACATACTACGATTTTGACAATGAGCAGGCCGCCATCACGGGTGGGCGTGCGTGTCATTAATGTGAGGCGGACTGAATCTGCTGCGTGCTTGTTTCTGGGCGCTGTGGCAGATTGGGCCCGGCGAAGCAGTCGCACGCTTGCCACCAAAACCTCTGATTGCTTTGTGGGGCGCACGGCGGGCATGCAGGGCGGGGGCGAGCACGTGCCGTTCATGAGTGACATCTGATTCTTTGCTACAACGCGCTGCTACTCCGTGCCTGCGCAGCTCTCATCAGCATGTTCGAGCAGGTGAGGCAGCAGAAAGCAGTGAGCCGATCCCGCCAGCATGCGTGGTCCCAGCACGCGCGCGCTAGCCATGCGGCCGCCCGCAGCTGCCCGGCTGCTCGCCCCCACGCCGCACCCGCCTGCGCGGCGCGACCCCAGCACCGCACCTTGCCCCGCCTCCGCCCCTGCACCCGCTGCCTCGCGCCATCCCTCATCTCTCTCACACCCCTCAATCCCACCCACAAATCCCTTACACCCCAGCGCCTGTTTGAGCTCAACCCCAGCCAGCCCTACCTGCAGTACGAGCCGCGCGATGTCGGCGTCTTCATCGACAGCATGCCCCACATCGGCCTTCTCATGTGAGCGTTCGCCGGCATGCCCGCATGTGGCCAGCCGCCGGCGCAACCCGCGGCCAGGCTAGGCAGCAGGGATAGGCTGGGCCGCGGCAGTCGGTGTCCGGGGCGCTGTGGCGAATTGAAATCAGCAGGCTGCCATGGGCCTTCCTCCGTATCCAGATGCGCCGCTCGACCGCGCCCGTAAGGCCGACCGCTGCCTGCAATGTATTTCCGCTCCTGCTCCGCAGCTTCGACGACCGCGCCGGCGCGTACGTGCCGCACGCGAAGGGCGCCATCAAGCAGCGAGTGGAGCAGCTGCTGCGCTCGCGGGCAAAGTGAGGCGCTGCACGCGACACGGGGGCACATGGGCCCGCCGCGGACGCCTCGCCAGGGCCCCCGCCACCCTCGAGGGCGGCCTGCCGCAGGATTATGGCAGGGTTCTCCGCTGCCTGGGACCCACCAATGTAATTCTGCAATGCGTTTCAAGGAGCCTGATTGATGTCTGCTGGAGCCCAGCTTTGAGCCGTGAGAGGCAGCGCGTGGCGGCGTGCCTGCTGTGCGTGGGCAGACGCTTCTGCATGCGCTCGCCATGAACGGAGAAAACAGCCTCCAAGACGAGACAGGGGTGTGTGGGTGTGTGTGTCGAACCCCCACCATGCCTCACACACCGTGATGGGAGCAGTTTCATTTACAACAGGATGGCAGGGCGCGAATGCCGCCCTCATGACAGCAGCAGGCCGAGCTTAGAGGGCGCCACGTGAATGAGGCCGCTCCCGGCGCGCGCGCCACCACCGCCGTTGCCGCCAGCACCCGCCGCAAGCGCGCCTTGCTGCTGAAGCCGTTGAGGTGCGGTGCCGCCGGTCGGGCCAACGCCCCTACTTGGCCAGACGTCGGGCCGCTGCTGGTGCAGCTGGTACTGCTGCTGCTGCTGCTGCTGCTGCTGCTGCTGCTGTTGCAGTTGCTGGTCCCAGCTTCCAGGCGCTGCATCGCCCTCTGCCCCATCAAACGGCTGCGCGCACGTATGCTTGCCCGCCGGCTGCTGCTGCTGCTGCTGATGCTGCTGCTGCCGGGCGCGGTCGCAGCCACCGCGAAGAGCCACATCAGTCGCGCAGGGGTACCCCCAGAGCTCCGCGGCGGTCGGCATGGCAGCTGCCGCGAAGCTCCCGGCGCTGCTGCCTCCTGCGGACGCCGTCCTGCATCGCATCACAGTCGGCCGGTAGTGCAGCAGCGTGGGAACCAGCGGGCTGCCCGGCCCCGCGGCCCAGTGCGGCGGCGGCTGCGGCTGCGCCAGCGGCGCCGAGTGCGGCGCAGGCCACTGCGGCGCGCCCGGCCACGGCGGCGGCCACGGGGCCTGCTGCGGCGCGGGGGCGCCCCAGGGGGCGTGCTGCTGCTGTGCGTGCGACCAGTCACTGGGGGGTGGGTGCTGCTGCGGCTGCTGGGCCCAGTACGGCTGGTGGGCGTGCTGCTGCGGGAAGTTGGGCGGGCAGACCGCATGGGGCGAGCCCCACGGCCCCCACGGCTGCTGGGCCGCTGGCCCCATGCACGCGGCTGCGTTGTAGGCGCCTGGCAGCACGTGCGGCAGCCACCCGTGCGTCACACCCCCAGGCCCCGCCCCTGCCTGCTGCTGCGCTGCCGCCGCGTCCGCGTGCGGCCGCGCTTGGTTGGGCAAGCAGGGGTGGGCACTTGCACCCCATCCCTCGCCTGCCGGCCCTGCTGCTGCTGTTGCTGCTGCTGCTGCTGCTGCTGCTGACGCCGGCAGCCAAGCCAGGGACGCCCGCGAGCCGGCCGCACCGACGGCCGTGCTTGCGCTCACCGCGCCACCCGCGGCGGCAACACGCGCCCCGTGACCCCCTGCCGCCGCGGCCGTGGGCCGCGCGCCGTCGGGCGCCCTCGGGCGCGCCTTGAGGTGTGGGCTGACGGGGCCCCTGCCCTCGCGTGCTGTGGGGAGTGCAGGTAAAGGCTTCGAAAGGGGGGAGGCACCTGCCGGGCATGAGGGTTGCGAGCAAGGGTCGTGTCATTGAGAGGGCACAGGCAAACAACAGAGCGGGGTGGCAGCCACCCAGACGCTCCCCCGCGCAAGGCCGGCGCCCTGCGGACCCAAGACAACACGGTTGCCTCAGACGAGGCGGCCGTGGCGCTGCGACGGCGCCCCCTAGCACCTCACCTGCGGCCCTGCCCTGCGCGGCCGCCAGCTGGTCCGTGCGCAACCTCAGTGCGCCG